>NW_025920119.1:1551381-1851381 GCF_902686445.1 Sciurus carolinensis
AACTAGAATGAGCTGACAGTGTTCTCAGAGGCTCCTTCAAGCCTCACATCCAGGCTTGGAAAAGCAGCTTTCAACAGAGACGATGGTGCATGAGGACAGAGTGACTCAGTGACTGTCAGACAGCAATGCAGTGGTCAAGTCCATCTGCTCCAGCAGTGCACCTCCCATGGCTCCAACACAGAGGACATGCACAGCTGGATGACATACCTGAGCAGGTGAGCTCTTGTCTGGCCTGGGGTTTCTCTCTGAAATGTTCTGAAAAAAATGTTAAAGCAAACACTTCACACTTCATTTATTTACTTTTTTTTACTGGAAAATTAGAATATAAAGTATAGTATAATGACTGTGTTAATGGTACTGTGTGGTATGTATGACATTTTGCAGGAGAGCAGATCTTAACTGTTCTCAGTGCATAAAAAGAATGACTAGTGATCTGAAGTAATGAATGTGCCAGTTATTTTGTTATAGTAATCACATTCATCATATGAAATTCTAAATCTATACATTATAGACCTTAAATATATACACGTTTTTATTGTAAGGCCTACCTCTCTAAATTTCTAAAGAATTGGGAAACTACAGTTAAATAAGTGCAGAATGAATCCTCGGTTGAATCTTGCATTTAACCAAGAATATTTTTATCAGGGGAAGGTGTTCATGATGAGGGAAGATGAAGGAGAAAGCTAAGCTGACCCGCATGAATTCTTGTTGGACACAAGGCAGAGACCAGACATGCTCTGGGGGGTAGAACCCACCAGACACACAGGGCAGTAGAATCCCTGTGTGATAAATATAGTTACATGCTTAGTTGGAGTTATGCTGAAACTGGACAAAGCAGAGATGGACACTGAAGGTCCTAAATCAGGCCTGGTTGGAAATGAGCCTGATGAGCCTGAGTGGAGTTTGGTCCAGGACTCCTTGTCCAGTGAGATGGAGGTGTTAAGGGAGTGAGCAGGGTGAGTACAGTGAGCCGAGGGGAGGCTGGTCAATTTAGATGAGGACCACAGATCTTGGGCTTTATGCACCATTCATTCCTCCCTAGTTGAAAGCCAAGCCCATGGTGCAGTGAGCCTTTGGGAAGGTTACTCCCTGAGCCTGAGGGTTTCTTCTTCAATTAGCACATGTGACAGGAAGGACAAGTGTGGGGCCCAACCAGGCCTCTCCCACTCAGACCTTTCCAGGTCTTGAGGTTAGAATGTTGGGTCTGAGTCCCAAGGGGGTCAGTAGGCACTCAATGTCTGTCCATCTCACATTTGGGGACAGTTCCATTAGGTGGTGCAGGTAGCAAGTTAAGAAGTAAGCCCCAGATTAGATCAAGGTATTGTGGAAATGCACAAGTATATCTCTATTTCATGTACAGAGAAACAACATGTATCCCATTTGTTTACAATAAGAATAAATTTTAACATATACAAATGACAGAAATTATTATGGAATTAGTTAATTTCAAATAGTATGTTTTTACTTGCTAATAACTAAATTATTTAGCTACTTATATAAATAATATATGATGTAATCAGTCTAAACTGCTGATCTCATATTTTGACTTGAAATGACATTTAGAGAAATGATTTACTCTCCTCAATTTTTTTTTGCAAATTATCATAGTTTGTACCATAATTAAATATTACTTGCTCCAAAAAGACTCAGAGTCCTATCTTAATTTTCTTAAAATACATTTGGGAATTCAAATTTGGAATAATTGAAGGTCATTCAAAAGTTTTGGCTTTCATATTGGGGTAAAGATATTTAAGATAAAGTGAATCATTTTAACCCTTTTTAAGCTTACTATTTTGTGCTATTAAGAGAATCCTTATTGTTGTTCATGCATCACCACCATGCATCTTCAGAGGTTTTCAATCAGTCCAAACTAAAACTCATGAAAAGGCTCTCTCCCCTTCCCTCAGTCCCAGACAACCACCACATTTTTCTACTGTTCCTCATTTTAGAGGAAATGCTTTCAGCTTTCTTCATCCATTGAGATATTAATTTTTTCATATATACCCACTAGAGTGGTGAAGTAAGTTCCTTCTATCCCTATCAGTGTTGAGGTAAGTTTTGCCAGGGTGTTTAACATGAATAGGGGCTGGATTTTTTTGAAATTTGGTTTGTTCTATTGAGATCATCATCTGATTTTTGTCCTTAATTCTATGTATGTGGTGAATCATATTTAATGGCTTCCATGTGTTGAATAAATCTTGGCTCCCTGGGACAAAACCCACTTGATCATAGGGTACTATCGTTTTAATGTGTTTTTGACAATATTTTATTAAGGATTATGCATATATGTTCATTCATTCATTGGGGCTCAAGGTGAGGCAGAACATCCTGGCAGAATAGTGTGGCAGAGAAAAAGACCTCACATGATGATATGCAAGCAGAGAGAGAGGTCCCCATTTTCCAGATACAAATATATATATATCAAAGTCAAACCCCCAATTCCTACCTCCTCCAGCCACATCCTACCACTTCAATTATCACTCTGTCCCTACAGGGAATTAATTCACTGATTATGTTAAGACTTTCACATCCAATCATTTCTCCTTTGAACCTTCTTGCATTGTCTCACAGTTTAGCTTTGGGGGGACACCTCATACCCAAACCATAATAATTTTCTTCCTTTTTACATCATGGAATAATTTTAGGGGAATTTCCTTGGTACTTTTTAAAGTCTGATTGAAGTAGGTAGTATCCTTCTGATTCTTGCTTTCTCTTTGTTGGAAGCTTTTAATTGCTGATTCTCATTGCTTGATATTAGTGTGTTTGAATTTTTTACATCCTTGTGGTTTAATTTGGACAGATAATATATATCTAGAAAATTGTCCACATCTTACAGATTTTCCAGTTTATTAGAGTACAAATTTCAAAATATTTTCTAATGATCCTCTGGATTTGAGAGGTATCTATGGTGACATCTTTTATTCATGTCTAATTTTGTTGATTTGAGAGTTCTCCCTATTTCTTTTGATTAGTTTGTTTTAAAAGTTTAGCAATCTTGATTATATTTCCAAAAAACCAACTATTTGTTTTATTGATCCTTTGTATTATTCATTTTTTTTGTTAATTGAGACTCTTTTTTTTATCCTGAGTATACCTATTTTTTTATTGTAAAAAAATGGGATACATGTTGCTTCTCTATTTGTACATGGAGTCAAGGCATACCATTTGTGTAAACATAAATTTATATAGGGCAATATTGTTTGATTCATTGTAATTTTTTTCCCTTCCCCCACCCCTCCCACCCCTCTTTTCCCTCTATACAGTCCTTCCTTCCTCCATTCTTACCATTCCCTTATCCCTAACCCTAAACCTAACCCTAACCCTAATGCTAAACCCTCCCACCCCCATTATATGTCCTCATCCACTTATCAGCGAGATCATTCATCCTTTAGTTTGTTGAGATTGGCTTATCTCACTTAGCATGATATTCTCCAATTTCTTCCATTTGCCTGCAAATGCCATACTTTTATCATTCTTCATGGTGGAGTAATATTCCATTGTATATATATGCCACAGTTTCTTTATCCATTCATCAACTGAAGGGCATCTAGGTTGGTTCCACAATCTGGCGATGGTGAATTGAGCAGCAATTAACATTGATGTGGCTGTATCTCTGTAGTATGCTGATTTTAAGTCCTTTGGGTATACGCCAAGGAGTGGGATAGCTGGGTCAAATGGTGGTTCCATTCCAAGCTTTCTGAGGAATCTCCACACTACTTTCCAGAGTGGCTGCACTAATTTGCAACCCCACCAGCAATGTATGAGTGTACCTTTTTCCACACATCCTCGCCAACACCTATTGTTGCTTGTGTTCTTGATAATTGCCATTCTAATTGGGGTGAGATAGAATCTTAGGGTAGTTTTGATTTGCATTTCTCTTATTACAACAGATGTTGAACATTTTTTCATATATCTGTTGATTGCTTGTACATCTTCTTCTGTGAAGTGTCTGTTCATATCCTTAGCCCATTTGTTGATTGGGTTATTTGTATTCTTCATGTAGAGTTTTTTGAGTTCTTTATAGATTCTGGAAATTAGCGCTCTATCTGAAGTATGAGTGGCAAAGATATTCTCCCACTCTGTAGGCTCTCTCTTCACATTACTGAGAGTTTCCTTTGCTGAGAGAAAGCTTTTTAGTTTGAATCTATCCCAGTTGTTGATTCTTGCTTTTATTTCTTGTGCTATGGGAGTCCTGTTAAGGAAGTCTGATCCTAAGCCAACGAGTTGAAGATTTGGACCTACTTTTTCTTCTATAAGATGCAAGGTCTCTGGTCTGATTCCGAGGTCCTTGATCCATTTTGAGTTGACTTTTGTGCAGGGTAAGAGATAGGGATTTAATTTCATTCTGTTGCATATGTATTTCCAGTTTTCCCAGCACCATTTGTTGAAGAGGCTATCTTTTCTCCATTGCATATTTTTGGACCCTTTGTCTAGTATAAGAAAATTGTATTTATTTGGGATCCTGTCCATGTCCTCCATTCTGTACCATTGATCTACCTATCTATTTTGGTACCAATACCATGCCATTTTTGTTACTATTGCTTTGTAATAGAGTTGAAGATCTGGTATTGCGATACCCTCTGCTTCGCTCTTTCTACTGAGGATTGCTTTAGCTATTCTGGGTTTTTTATTCTTCCAGATGAATTTCATAATTGCTTGATCTATTTCTGTAAGGTACATCATTGGGATTTTAATTGGAATTGCATTGAATCTGTGTAGCACTTTAGGTAGTATGGCCATTTTGACAATATTAATTCTGCCTATCCAGGAACATGGGCGATCTTTCCATCTTCTAATGTTTTCTTTAATTTCTTTCCTTAGTGTTTTGTAGTTTCCATTGTAGAGGTCTTTCACCTCTTTTGTGAGATTGATTCCCAAGTATCTTATTTTTTTCAATGCTATTGTGAATGGGGTAGTTTTCCTAATTTCTCTTTCTGAAGATTCATCACTTATGTATAAAAATGCATTGGATTTATGAGCATTGATCTTGTAACCTGCTAGTTTACTGAATTCACTTATGAATTCTAAAAGTTTTCTGGTGGAATTTCCAGGTTCCTCTAAATATATAATCATGTCATCAGCAAACAGGGATAGTTTGAGTTCTTCTTTTCCAATTCATATCCCTTTAATTTCTTTGGTTTGTCTAATTGCTCTGGCTAGAATTTCAAGGACGATGTTGAAAAGAAGTGGTGATAGAGGGCATCCCTGCCTTGTTCCAGTTTTTAGGGGGAATGCTTTCAGTTTTTCACCATTTAGTATGATATTGGCCATGGGCTTAGTGTAGATGGTCTTTACAATGTTAAAGAATGTTCCCACTACTCCAGTTTTTTCTAGTGTTTTGAGCATTTAGGGATGCTGTAATTTATGAAATGCTTTTTCTGCATCTATTGAAATAATCCTGTGATCCTTAACGTTAAGTCTGTTGATATGGTGAATGACATTTATTGATTTCCTGATGTTGAACCAACCTTGCATCCCTGGGATAAAACCCACTTGATCGTGGTGCACTATCTTTTTAATATATTTTTGTATGCGATTTGCTAAAATTTTGTTGAGAATTTTTGCGTCGATGTTCATTAAGGATATTGGTCTGAAATTTTCTTTCCTCGCTGTTTCTCTGGTTTAGGTATCAGAGTGATATTGGCTTCATAGAATGAGTTTGGGAGGGTTCCCTCCTCTTCTATTTCATGGAATACTTTGAGGAGTGTTGGAATGAGCTCTTCTTTAAAGGTTTTGTAGAACTAGGCTTAGAACCCATCTGGTCCCGGACTTTTCTTTTTTCATAGGCTTTTGATGACATAGATGTGTAACATATCATAAGTTGGAGGCCAATTTGATATTTGGACCTTAAACTGAGTCCTCCTATTCCTTTTCCAGAACTCTAAGCAATCATAAAGCAATCTTAATTTTCAGCCAAATATTAAAACATTGTTTTAAACCTCCTTCAGCACTATAGTCACTGCTCTTACTTTCCAAAATATTTCCAAGCCACAGTTAAACTGACATTTACAATCTGTACCACCCAGGGTTCTTAGTTGAAAGAGGAAGAAATAAATCAATCCCCATTGAGATAAAATGTAAACATCTCAAAATGTACTGGCTCATAAAATCTTCAGAAACACAGAGCAACCAGACTGATGTGTACACACCAAGAATAATGCCCAGAACAGACATTAAATAGAATGATTACAAGATGTCACCTGGTCAAACCTCAGCTAGATATGCTGACTCACTCTGAGACTGTCAGGTCAAGGGACCTCAAGACATCCCATAATCCTAGGTTTGGGGCAATGTGAACAGGGGATGGAAGGGAGAGTAACCTCCAGGAAAGAGCTGAACATGTGACTGATGGCTCCTGGAACTGACCATCCATATAGATTTGAATGGATGGGATACAGCAACAGCTTTATGCAGAAGACTGCCTGTGAGATGTAAGATGTTAAAACTAAGGTGCCCTCCCAGAAGCACACTAATTAACTGCTTAAATTTTATAGAGAATCAGAGATCACACATTCAGCTCAGATGGGCCACTAGTGACAAAACCAAGGATGACTTTTTAGTGAAGGCAAGGATCATAGCAAGCACTGAAACACAGAATGTGAAAAAGGCAATGAGAGAAAACTGTGGCATTGGTCACTGTGGTAGAGTTTCTTTATGTATTGTCTGACTGGAGAAAGATTATAGATATAAATAATTGTGCTTTCTAGGAGTCATTTAGATTTCAATATCTCTAGAAATATTAAAACAGAAATTTAGAAGAGTAGAAATGGGATTTTGTTGTTGTTGTTCATGGTTTTTCTATTGGTACTGGGGATTGAACCCAGGGATATTTAACCACTGATCCAGTCCTCTAACCCCTTTAAATTTTTATTTTAAAACAAGAACTCCCTAAGAGGTTGAGGGTTTTGATAAGTTGCTGAGGCTATCTTTGAACTTGTGATCCTCCTGCTTCAGTCTCCCTAACCACTAGGATTACAGGCATATGCCACCACACTCAGGTGAAATAACTCTTTTGAAGTGTTCAGAGTATAATTCTTTGTTCGAAGACCAGGAACCATAGTGAGAAGAATAAGTCATAAGTCATTCTGAAGAGGATGCTAATGGGACATAATTCTTGAAGACATGCTATATTTTAAAACAGAATAAAAAATCAGGATACAAGCACAGCAAGAATATAATGTCAACTAGATATAACATTTCAATATCAGTATATTACTACTTTAAAATATTATCTGAACAAACATTAAATTGTATATTATATAATATAAAGTAATACCAACACTGTTAATATTAACATTTTGAGTTTTCAATTAAATAAATATATTAATTATCAATATAGCTATATAAAATCAATAATTTAATTTTACTTTTAAGTGTGTCACTAGAAATATAATTAAATATGCATAATCACATTAAATTTCTATTGGTCAGCACTGCTCTAGAGTGTATTATTCAGTATAGAAAGAAGCAATTCAGAGGAGCAGGGACAGTATTGCTCATTATTTCCTGGGGTTAAACATCCCATATACTCTTCTCATGGCCCCCAGGACCTCCTTGTTCCTCAGGCTGTAGATGATGGGATTGAGCATAGGGGTGAGGATGGTATAGAAGACAGCCAGTTTCTTATCCTCTGCTGGTGAGCGGAGACTTTTGGGTCGGAGGTAATTATAGCCAAAAGGTGCATAGTAAAATATCACCACAGTTAAATGTGTGGAGCATGTGGTAAAGGCCTTTCTCTTTCCCTCTTTTGAACGCATGTGGAAGACAACAAAAAGGACCCGTCCATAGGAGGCAGTGATACCAAGGAAAGGAAGGAGAAGAACCAGTACTGCACTAAAAATAATCATGTACTCATAGACCCAAGTGTCTGTACAGACAAGACGCATCATGGCGGGAATGTCACAGTAGAAGTGACCAATGGCCCTGGACCTGCAGTACGGAAGATGAAGAGCATACACCGTGTGTACTAGGCCATTGAGGGAACCCAGTGCCCAGGACCCCAGGATCATCTTCACACACATTTTTTTGCTCATATGGATGTGATAATGGAGGGGGTGGCAGATGGCCACAAAGCGGTCATAGGCCATGGCAGCCAGTAGTAAGGCTTCAGAACTTGCCATGGTCACAAAGAAGAAGCTCTGTACACCACAACTTAAGAAGGAAATGCTCTTCTGGCCAGAGAAGAAGTTGTATGCCATCTTTGGGACGGTGGTGGAGATGTACATCAGGTCCATGAGGGAGAGCTGGCTCAGGAGAAAGTACATGGGGGTATGAAGCCGGGGGTCCAACAAGATGAGGCCAATCATTCCTGAGTTCCCCAAACAGGCGAGAACAAACACAAAGATGATCAGGAGCAAGAGAAGTAGGCCAGTTTGGTTTTGAGGAAACAACCCCAACAAAATAAAATCATTTGAGGTTTGGTTCCAAATCTCCATGAAAACCTGCTTCTTCAATTCCTTGAAAGTAAATACAAAATAAAAACTGAACATTAACCTTAAAATGATACAGTGAAAAAGAACAAGCATGAATTGACCTTATTAGTGTTTGTTTAGAATTGTTTTCTTTCTAACTGCACCTTTCCATGAATTGATTTTGAGACCTGAATTGAATGTTCCTGACCCACTTCTCTCTGGTAACCATCTCAGCCCATCATAGACACATATGTGGTCCTGAAATACCAAGTCTAGTACCAGGCACAGCACACCCAATGTCATAGCTGGAGTCTTCCTTTCTGCTGACTGCTGGCAAGAGCATTTCTCAGGACTATGCACCAGTGTAACTTCCTGAGGAAGCCAGGGTCCTGCTTCCCCTTCCACAGTTCAGCACTCTTGTTTACCACACATGTGGGCTGTGTGGCTCAGATGTTCCCTGTGCTTGAATCTGCATCCTTACTGATCTTCCTGCTCCACACTTTTAGTTACTGCTCTTTCCTCCCATGGTCACTCACTACTGCAGGTGAGTAACCATGGTCTTCTCCCAGGAGCTGTGCTGCTCACCTTTTAAACTGAAGCTTCTCTTCTGGTCCTGAAAGTGGGTCAACATCAAAGAGGGTTCTTGTCCTGGGAAACTATTGTGTGTTCTATACAATCCAACTTAATTGTAAGTTCTTTGGATACGTCTCCTCCCTAAGGAGGTTTCCATTTTCTGAATTCCTACAAACTCAAACACACAATTTTTGATGCCCATTTTTCTTTTATTGTGTAAGCATATTACACATGATAAAAATTACACATTAAAATATTATGCAAGACTTTGTTCTACTTTAACACAGCAATCATAACTCATGTGGTGATAGATATACAAAATAATTTTGATAATGGAAACACACACTCAGATGCTTTTCTATTAATACAGCTATCTCTGAGATGCCATCATTTTGTGAACTCTTTCTCATATTACTTCACTTATTCTAATCCGTACAAAGCCCACATTCTGTAAATCTAGACAATAGTGTGTTCATTTTCCAAGTATTAAAAGTAGACTTTATTGATGTGAAGAGAAATTTTCAAAGCTACAGCATGGCCTCAGAGAGGGAATTCAGCCTGTGTGCCTCCTTCATGTTTCTAATCATTTACTAGCCATTTGGTAAATGTGTTACTGTTTGTACAATAACACATTCAGTGCAATTTCTATAAGTTTGACTGCCCTCCATAGTTGAGGCATATTTTCATATCTGAGACTAGGTCAAAGAATATAGACCTTAGAGAAGATGTTTATTTTCTCTTCCTGGCCTGCAGTTTGGTTTTCAAACAGAACAGGCCATTGGGTAATCTGCTGCTAAGCTGTTCAACTAGGAAGGAATGCGAACAGCAGTATGCTCCTTCTTTATAGCTCATGTATATACACATTAGTCCTCTTCACATTTAATTATTTAAGTAAAGTAAAACAAAAGTCATGTGTTAATTGTTCAGAGTAAATAAATTACAGCAATATGAAAATGCATCATTTTCTCTTCCTAGACAACTTTTCTCTTCCTTTTCATGTCTGGGCCTTCACTTGGATATTTATATCTGTACCTTTTGTGGCCTCTCTTTTTCTCTATGTAACATCTCAGTTGGGTACTATAAGGTTTTTCTTTCATGCGTTCTCTCACATACTCATAAACTGTGATGGTGAATTTATCCTGTAAGTGATTGACTTCTTCCTATATCTACTCTTAGCATGAGATTTTCTGCCTTGTATGTTTGTACTCTTCTATTTGAAAGGTAGTCACCCTGAATTATTTAGCAAGAAAAAATAGCAATTAATAGCCTGTTGCCAATTTCCACATTCAGTGACTTAAATTATTGCCTCATGTTTTATTGGCAAACAATAATAAAATTGTAAAAGAGAGCTTAGGAATAAAAGCATGATTTCATTTGGTAGCTGCCATGGTGACAAGCACTGAGAGTGAAAATTGCATGGTCAGGAACCCAGCAGGAGAAGAGTCACTCCATGAGAGGGAGAGATGGTATCAAAGACTCCTCTGCTTCTAACAACTTATGGAAACAAAGCTCATGACCTCACAGAAAAGGTAAAACACAAGACCCATCATCATGTTACATCCACCCTACAAAACAGGCTCACTCTTCCTGTTCTGTCGGAGTGTCACTCAGTTTTTTCTTGCTTTAGGCATTATATTACACAAGAAGTAGTAATAGGTAGTTACCATTTAGTGCATGATACAGATAAATAAAGAGCAATCTCAGACATATGCTATGAGGCTGTGTAGTCAATAGTATCAGAATAAAAAATAGAGTAGGGAAGAAGGACAGAGAGACTACTGGGCAGCAGCATGAGAACCACCTTAAGGAGTTGCCACAGGAGCCTCTGCAAACACTCTGGAACACTCTGCACAGATTAAAAATCTGGAAGAGTCCTGTAGCGAGCCTGTCTGACTAATCAGAACCACAGCAGAGAAAAGTGAAGTTCCAGGCACCAGACCAAGTGTGTAGGGAGGAATGAGAAATCTGTTCTGGACCAGGCAAGAGGCTGGTGGGTGTGGCATGGGGTCTTGTCCCCTCCTGGAGCTCACAAGGGAGGCTTTGTTTGAGCAGAGATCTAAGAGGAGGAGCCCATGGTGCAGACTGGGCAGTGAGAAATGAGGACAGTGGGGCTTCTCTGGGTTTATCAAAGGAAGCCAAGCATTCTAGGGACCCCTGAGGCCTGAGAATGTCAACACAGCAGGATGCAGCTTAGTGACAGGATGGGACCCATTGAATCCTCTGTCTCTGCCCCTTTGCTCAGGGGTTATTGCATAATGAGCTTTCAGCAAATGTTCTGATTAAATGAGCCAATTATTAGCCTAAGAAGAATGAAATGTGAGTAGATAATGTTTTACATCAGTCTATAGTACATGTACCCTGAAAACCAGGACATGGGAGTCTTTTGTGGTACTTTTTTCACTTCTTTTTATTGTCCAGGTTTAAGTTCACTGGCAGTACCTAGAACTGAACACACAGTCTGCTATACATTTATGTCTTTCATGATCCAGTCATTTAATAAGGAGACCCATGTTTACATTTAGATACTTAGCTGCAGGGACTCAGCATATCATAAAAGAGTTGGTGGTGATTGCTATGTTAATTATCTTTCTTCCTAAATTGAAAATTTTCAGCTGTCAGACAATGGATGCAAATATTCACTTAGGGATCACATTCATCTGAAATTGAAGTTTTGAGGATCTGGGACATTGGAGTTAGATTTGAGGGGCTATTTCCATTGATGACCTGCAAATTACTTTATTTTGTATTGGACCTTATTTTATGTACCAGAGTTCCTTCAAACATCACACTATTGGCAACATTACAACATGGAGAATATTGCCTCTATGGCTACAAGGTGTGTCAAGGATTACTCTCCCTTGATTATTTTACATTTCTCTAGTATCTAGAATTTTAAAAACTAACCTTCGTTTGACAGTTTCTAATAAATGTAACTGCAGCAAGTGTAGCATGATGAGTTTATTTTGCAAATGTTACAAGAGAGCATAATTTCTACAATGAAAATTAATGTTCCTGTAAAACATTAATGGGGTCTTGTCCCCTCCTAGAGCTCACAAGGGAGGCTTTGTTTGAGCAGAGATCTAAGAGGAGGAGCCCATGGTTCAGACTGGGCAGTGAGAAAAGAAATGAGGACAGTGAGGCTTCCCTGGGTTTACCAAAGGAAGCCAAGCATTCTAGGGACCCCTGAGGCCCAAGACCAACAGGCAAATTGCTTGTCTGAGCCTCAGTTAACTCACTCCCAACAACCTAACATGGGAGCTGCTAAGATGGACTTAAGTGAGCTCTGTGTTTGGCACATAGAGTCCTGAATAAATTTCTCTCATCTCTCTTCCTATCATACTTTAAATGGGATGACTCAGGCCCAGAGAAATTAATTTTCTCAATTAGGATCACATCCCGAAGAGTTGCACATTCTGGAATTTTAACAGATTCACTTCAACTTATTTTACCTTTAATTTTTTCTTATATTTTACAATTTGTTATGAAATGGCCTGTTCTTTATGCAAAATAAATGCTTCCTTATGATTAGAAAACCTCACCTCCAAAATATCTTCATAGTTAAAGCTCACACAAATCAACTTAGTACAATATTATTTTGACTTACTTTATCTGAAATTCTAAGACTATGTTTTGAGAGAAGAAGTCATTTAATTACAACATACCATGACTATGGTGCATTGACTTCTTAAAATGTTTAAAACCCACATTGTGCTCCCACTCTGCCATGCTAAGCAGCTAGGTCCTGCCACTGAGCAGCAGCCCTGGGTCTCTTCATGTTCCCCTGATGTGAGAAGCCAAAGATATCAGGAAAGAAGTCTAAGTGCCCACTGCTCCCACCTCTAGTATTCTGTTTTGCTAAACTCACGGAGTTCTTCACTTTGGGAGGTGCTTCCTTATGTCATTGCTTTGCTCAGTCCTCTCCCTTTGCTATTTCCTTCTTCCAGTGAAACAAACATGCCACACTTACTTCCTCATGTCTGGAGAGTGGGCAGGAAGGATGAATCTGCCTCTGATGTGCAAGATCTTCCTCCTTTAAGCCTTACATGTCCTCCTTCCTTTAATTGATCCCCAATGTTCAAGCCCATGGGGAGAGAAAACTTGGTCATTTCACCTGAGTTTGCTTTCTTCAAGGTGAACTCGGTCGATGTTTGGAACAAATCAGCCAACCCACTCAGTACTGCAGCTCTTGCCTGTTGTCCAGAATTAGTCTCAAGAGGGATGAGCTCAGTCATTCCAGAACATGATGGAGAGCTATAGGGTGTGTTAGGTAATGTCTACTGAAATCCTCCCTTTTTGTAAGTTAGAGACTCAGGATCAACATGATGCATTGTGCAGTTGAATAACAGTAATGTCAGTAGCAGGAGCAGTTACCTTCTATAACTAGTCAGTTTCTAAAACAAATTATTGGCAATTGTGACTAAATTTAAGTATGCTATGACAAATGCATTCTTCTACATGAAGAAATATATGAGTTGATTTATGCAAATGTTAATGAAATCAGCAATTCTCCTAAAGTGAAAACTTGATTTTGAGGTTTTGTGATAAAATGAGAGACTCTACCACTGACTAATGGGTTCAACTTGGAAAATTCATTACTCATTATTCTCTTGTCAGTTTCTTTTGTTTATTGTTAAAAGATGTTGAAGCAGGGGTGATTAAACACTGAGCCACATCGCCAGCCTTTTTCTATATTTTATTTGAAACAGCGTTACGCTAATTTGCTCAGGGCCTTTCTAAAGTGCCAAGGCTGCCTGTGAATGTGTGAACCTGCTGCCTCAGACTCCTAAACTGCTGGAAATACAGGCATGCTCCACCATCCTGATGGTTGTCAAGTCTTTATGGGAACTGAGTGGAAGTGTTCATGCAGATGTTTACAAAGTGACTGTTGCATGGGTAGCATTGGTAGACATGAGGATCTCTTACTATCCTAGCATACCACAGATTTGTACATCAGGGAAGGGTACATTACTTGTTATCTGTGGTACTTAAGTGTGACCTGGGACTCATCATATATGAAGAAAATACTCACCCTTTGACTTTCTGAGTCTGACATGTTTTCACATAGCAAGATGTTTTCTCAAATGTATCAACAAACTTCTAGAGACATATTATCCACCCATACTGAATCATCAGGGCATATACAATTTATTTATTTATTTATTTTAATTTATTTTTATTGTAAACAAATAGGATATATCTTGTTTCTCTGTTTGTACATGAAGTAGAGACATACCATTTCTGTAATCATACATTTACATAGGGTAATGGTGTTTGATTTATTCTGTTATATTTTTCTCCCCCACCCCTCCCACCACTCTTTTCCCTCTATACAATCCCTCCTTCCTCCATTATTTCTCCCCTCCTACTTCCCATTATGTGTCATCATCCACTTATCAGCGAGGTCATTCGACCTTTGGTTTTTTGAGATTGGCTTATCACACTTAGCATGATATTCTCCAATTTCATCCATTTGCCTGCAAATGCCATAATTTTATTATTCTTTATGGCTGAGTAATATTCCACTGTGTATATATACTGCAGTTTCTTTATCCATTCATCAATTGAAGGACATCTAGGTTGCTTCCACAATCTGGCTATTATGAATTGAGCAGCTATGAACATTGATGTGACTGTATCTCTGTAGTATGCTGATTTTAAGTCCTTTGTGTATAGGCTGAAAAGTGGGATAGCTTTGTCAAATGGTGGTTCCATTCCACCCTTTCTGAGGAATCTCCACACTGCTTTCCAGAGTGGCTGCACTAATTTGCAAACCCACCAGCAATGTATGAGTGTACCTTTTTCCCCATATCCTCGCCAACACCTAATGTTGCTTGTATTCTTGGTAATTGCCATTATAATTGGGGTAAGATGGAATCTTAGTGTAGTTTTGATTTGCATTTCTCTTATTACTAAAGATGGTGAACATTTTTTCATATGTGTTTTTATTGCTTGTAGATCTTCTTCTGTGAAGTGTCTGTTCATATCCTTAGCCCATTTGTTGATTGGGTTATTTGTATTCTTCATGTAGAGATTTTTGAGTTTTTAGAGATTCTGAAAATTAGTGCTCTATCTGAAGTAAGAGTGGCAAAGATTTTCTCCCACTCTGTAGGGTCTCTATTCACATTTCTGAGAGTTTCCATTGCTGAGAGAAAGCTTTATAGTTTGAATCTATCCCAGTTATTGCTTCTTGCTTTTATTTCTTATGCTATGGGGTCCTGTTAAGGAAGTCTGATCCTAAGCCAACTTGTTGAAGATTTGGACCTTCTTTTTCTTATTTAAGTTGCAGGGTCTCTGGTCTGATTTCAAGGCCCTTGATCCATTTTGAGTTGAGTTTTGTGCAGGGTGAGAGATAGGGGTTTAATTTCATTCTGTTGCATATGGATTTCCAGTTTTTCCAGCACCATTTGTTGAAGAGGCTATCTTTTTCATATTTTTGGCCCCTTTGTCTAGTATGAGAAAATTGTATTTATTTGGGTTTGTGTCCATTTCCTCTATTCTGTACCATTGATCTACCTGTCTATTTTGGTGCCAATACCATGCTGTTTTTGTTACTATTACTTTGTAGTATAGTTGAAGTTCTGGTATTGAGATACCCCCTGCTTCACTCTTCCTGCTAAGGATTGCTTTAGCTATTCTGGGTTTTTTATTCTTCCAGATGAATTTCATGATTTCTTGATCTATTTCTTTAAGGTACATCATTGGGATTTTAATTGGAATTGCATTGAATCTGTATAGCACTTTTGGTAGTATGGCCATGTTGACAATATTAATTCTGCCTATCCAAGAACATGGGAGATCTTTCCATCTTCCAAGGTTTTCTTTAATTTCTTTCTTTAGTTTTCTGTAGTTCTCATTGTAGAGGTCTTTCACCTCTTTTGTTACATTGATTTCCAATATTTTATTTTTTTCAAGGCTATTGTGAATCGGGTAGTTTTCCTAACTTCTCTTTCTGAAGATTCTTCACTTATGAATAAAAATGCATTAGATTTGTGAGTATTGATCTTATATCCTGCTACTTTACTGAATTCACTTATGAGTTCTAAAAGTTTTCTGGTGGAATATCCTGGTTCCTCTAAATATATAATCATGTCATCAGCAAATAGGATAGTTTGAGATCTTCTTTTCCAATTCATATCCCTTTAATTTCTTTGGTCTGTCTAATTGCTCTGGCTAGAGTTTTGAGGACAATTTTGAATAGAAGAGATGAAAGAGGGCATCCCTACTTATTCCAGTTTTTAGGGGGAATGCATTCAGTTTTTCACCATTTAGAATTATATTGGTCATGTGCTTAGCATAAATGGCCTTTACAATTTTAAGAAATGTTCCCTCTATTCCAATTTTTTGTAGTGTCGTGAGCATTAAGGGGTGCTGTATTCTATCAAATACTTTTCCCACATCTATCAAAATAATCATGTGATTCTCAAATTTAAGTCTGTTGATATAGTGAATTACATTTATTGATTTCCAGATGTTGAAACAACCTTGCATACCTGGGATAAAACCCACTTGATCATGGTGCAGTATCTTTTTAATATTTTTTATGTGATTTGCTATAATTTCTTTGAGAATTTTACCATTGATGTTCATTAAGGATATTGGTCTGAAATTTTCTTTCCTTGATGTGTCTCTGTCTGGTTTAGGTATCAAGGTGATATTGGCTTCATAGAATGAGTTTGGGAGGGTTCTCTCCTCTTCTATTTCATGGAACACTTTGAGAAGTATTGGAATGAGCTGTTCTTTAAAAGTTTCATAGAATTTGGCTGAGAACCCATCTGGACCCAGAGTTTTCTTTGTTGGTAGGTTTTGATGTGATGACTTCTTCTATTTCGTTACTTGAAATTGATCTATTTAAATTGTGCATGTACTCCTGGCTCAGTTTAGGTAATTCATATGTCTCTAGAAACCTGTTTGAGATTTACTATTTTGTTGGAGTTTAGATTTTAAAAATAGCTTCGAATTATGTTTTATATTTCACTCATATCTGTTGTGATATTTCCTTGTTCATCCTGGATTTTAGTAATTTGAGTTTTCTCTCTCCTTTTCTCTGTTAGTGTGGCTAAGAGTTTATCAATTTTGTTTATTTTTTCAAAGAACCAACTTTTTATTTTATCGATTTTTTCTATTGTTTCTTTTGTTTCAAATGCATTGATTTCAGCTCTGATTTTAACTATTTCCTGTCTTCTACTACTTTTGGTGTTGGTCTGTTCTTCTTTTTCTAGGGCTTTGAGCTGTAGTGTTAGGTCATTTATTTGTTGATTTTTTTTCTTCATTTATTGAATGCACTCCATGAAATAAATATTCCTCCAAGAACTGCTTTCATAGTGTCCCAGAGATTTTGATATGATGTACCTTCATTCTCATTTAATTCTAAGAATTTTTTAATTTCCCCCCTGATGTCTTCTGTTATCCATTCATCATAAAATAGCATATTATTTAATCTCCAGGTGTTGGAGTAGTTTCTGTTTTTTACTCTGTCATTTGTTTTGTAATTTCAATCCATTATGATCGGATAGAATACAAAGTAGTATCTCTATCTTCTTGTATTTGCTAACAGTAGCTTTGTGGCATAATATATGGTATATTTTAGAGAAGGATCCATGTGCTGCTGAGAAGAAAGTGTATTCACTCTTTGTTGGATAGTACATTCTATAAATGTCAATTAAGTCTAAATTATTTATTGCATTATTAAGATCTATGGTTTCTTTGTTCAATTATTTGTTGGGAGATCTGTCCAGTGGGGAGAGAGGTGTGTTAAAGTCACCTAGTATTATTGTTTTGTGGTCTATTTGATTACTGGAATTGAGAAGGATTTTTTTGATGTACATGGATGGGACACTCTTTGGGGCATAGATATTTAGGATTGTTATGTCTTGCTAATTTATGCTTCCCTTACACAATATGAAACTTCCTTCTTTATCCCTTCTAACTGTGGCTTGAAGTCCACATTATCTGATATGAGGATGGATACTCTGACTTTTTTGCTGAGCCAACGTGCATGGTATGTTTTTCCCCATCCTTTCACCTTTAGTCTGTGGGTATCTCTTTCTATGAGATGAATCTCTTGCAGGCAGCATATTGTTGGATATTTCTTTTTAATCCAATCTGCAAGTCTATGTCTTTTGATTGATGAGTTCAGGCCATTAACATTCAGGGTTATTATTGAGATATGATTTGTATTCCTAGTCATTTTGCTCATTTTTGCTTTTTGACACAACTTGGTTTCACATTTATTTGGCTATTTCTTTAGGGTAGTTCCTCACTTTGCTGATTTACACCATTGTTTTTTATCTCTTCCTCATGGAATATTTTGCTGAGAATGTTCTAAAGTGCTGGCTTTCTATTTGTAAATTCTTTTAGCTTTTGTTTATCATGGAAGGATTTTATTTCATCGTCCAATCTGAAGGTAAGTGTTGCTGGGTATAAGATTCTTGGTTGGCATCCCTTTTCTTTCAGATCTTAAAATATATTGTTCCAGGCCCTTCTTGCTTTTAGGGTCTGGGTTGAAAAATCTGCTGATATCCATATTGCTTTCCCCCTGAATGTAATTTGATTCTTTTCTCTCACAGCCTTTAAAATTCTGTCTTTACTTTGTATGTTAGATATTTTCATTATAATGTGCCTTGGTGTGGGTCTGTTGTAATTTTGTATATTTGGAGTCCTATGAGCCTCTTGTACCTGGTTTTCCATTTCATTCTTCAGGTTTGTGAAATTTTCTGATATTATTTCATTGAATAGATTGTTCATTCCTTTGGTTTGTTTCTCTGTGACTTCCTCAATTCCAATAATTCTTAAATTTGGCCTTTTATGATATGCCATGATTCTTGTAGATTCTGTTCATGATTTCTTACCATCTTCTCTGTTTGATCAACTTTGTTTTCAGGATCAAATATTTTGTCTTCGATATCTGACATTCTGTCTTCCAGGTTTTCTATCCTATTGGTTATGCTTTCTATGGAGTTTTTAACTTGGTTTATTGTTTCCTTCATTTCAAGAATTTCTGTTTGGTTGTTTTTCAGTATCTCTAACTCTTTATTGAAATGATCTTTTGCTTCCCACATTTGCTCTTTTAACTGTTGATTGGTACGATCATTCAAAGCCTGCATTTGCTCTTTCATCTCATCTTTTGCTTCTCTGCTCATTTTAATTTTGTACATTCTGAACTCACTTTCTGACATTTTTTTCTGCCATGCCATCATTGGATTTTATTGATGCAGCATCTAGGTATCTTTTGGACATTTTCTTCCTTGTTTTCTCATATTGGTCAGGTATCTATCCATCTAGTAGTGAAACTCTGAGATAATGAAGATTTTCTCCACTGTCTTATAGTGTCCCTATAGGTTTCCAATAACTTACCTCCTAGTCTTCAGTAGCCTGAAGTCTTGGATGAACTTGATAATGCAGTGCTCCACAAGGGAAGTTGCCCCTCTAGGGGTGGTGGCCTTCAGGTGTGGTATATTCCATGCTAGTGGGCAGAGGCACCTCCACTTGTTGACTGGTGGTCAGTCAAAAGGGGGACTAGAATGCAGGCTGGGGCATGGCTGGTCTGGGCCTGTGTCTCTGGTTCTACTGCCCTGGTGGGAAAACCTCACCTGGAGGGGAAGACTCACTCAGTGGAAAAGTCTCCCTGGGCAGCTCTCCTCTGAGAAATTCTCTTCAGTCAAGAACTACTGCCTTGGCTGGGCAGCCATCCTCTGTGATGTTCCCAGGGTTCCAGACCTACCTCATGGGCCAGGGAGTCTCAGCCTGGGAGTGAGTCTCTTGCTGGGCAGTCCTCCTCTGCAACGTTCCCTGAGGTATAGAACTACCGCCTGGGCCAGGGAGCTTCAACCTGTACCAAAGCCTCTCACTGGGTGGCCCTCTTCTGAGAAACTGCCTGCAGTCTGGTCCTGCTGCTGGTCCTGGGACCCTCGCTCTGTGCCAAATCATCTTGGTGGTGGCCCCTCCTCTGCAAAGCTGCCTGTGGTTCAGTCCTTCTGCCTGGTCCTGTGATCCTCACTCTGCTCTTAAGTATCTTGCTGGGCATCCCCTGAACCATGAAGCTGCCTGCAGTCTGGTTCTGCTACCGGTCCTGGGACCCTTGCTCTGTTCCAAAGCCTCTCACTGAGCAGCCCCTCCTCTACAATACTCCAGGTTGTCTGGGTTCACAATTCCAGAGGGGGAGTCTCACTGGGCAACTCTACTCCACAAAGTTCCTGTGTTCCAGGACTACTGCCTTGTCTGGGTAGCCTTGCCCAGTGAGAAGACTCACCTGGCAGCTCTGAGATGGTCCTGAGTCTCTCAATACCTCCTCTTCTTGAATCCTGAGTCCTGGAGCAATATGAAATTCAGTCATCCTCTAGTCTGCCATCTTGAAAAATCATATATAATTTATACAGATCAATTTCAAGCAATTAAATTGAAGAAGTCATCAAAAACCTACCAACAAGAGAAACCCAGGACCAGATGGATTCTCAACCAAGTTCTACAAGACCTTCAAAGAAGAAATAATTCCAATACTCCTCAAAGTATTCCATGAAATAGAAAAGGAGGAAACTCATTTAAACTAAATTTATGAAGCTAGTATCACCCTAATACCAAAAGCAAAGACACATGAAGGAAAGAAAACTTCAGACCAATATCCCTGATGAACATAGATGCAAAAAGTCTTAACAAAATTCTGGCAAATCACATACAAAAACATATTAAAAGATAGTGACACCATTTGACCCAGCTATCCCACTCCTCAGCCTATACCCAAAGGACTTAAAATCAGCATACTTCAGAGATACAGCCACATCAATGTTCATAGCTGCTCAATTCACAATAGCCAGATTGTGGAACCAACATAGATGTCCTTCAATTGATGAATGGATAAAGAAACTGTGGTATATATATACAATGGAATATTACTCTGCCATGAAGAATGATAAAATTATGGCATTTGCAGGCCAATGGATGAAATTGGAGAATATCATGCTAAGTGAGATAAGCCAATCTCAAAAAACCAAAGGACGAATGATCTCACTGATAAGTGGATGATGAAACATAATGGGGGTGGGAGGGGGCAAGAATGGAGGAAGGAGGGACTGTATAGAGGGAAAAGAGGGGTGGGAGGGGTGGGGGGAAGGAAAAAATAACAGAATGAATCAAACATCATTACCCTATATAAATGTATGATTACGCAAATGGTATGCTGTTACTCCATGTACAAACAGAAACAACATGTATCCCATTTGTTTACAATAAAAATAAATTAAAATAAAAAATTTAAAGAAAAAAAGTAAAGCTTGTTTGGCTAGGAAAAAAAAAGCAACAAAGACAGACTTCTCAGAAAAAAAAAAAAAGATAGTGCACCACAATCAAGTGGTGTTCATACCAGGGATGCAAGGTTAATTCACATTTGGAAATCAATAAATGCAATTAATCCATGATTATTTCAACAGAAGCAGAAAGAGCATTTGATAAAATACAGTACCCCTTCATGCTCAAAACATTAGAAAAAATAGGGATAGTAGGAACATACTTCAGCAATTTATACACTATGCTAAGCCCAAGGTCAACATGATTCTAAATGGAGAAAAACTGAATTCATTCTCTCTAAAAATTGTAACAAGACATGATGTTCTCTTTCACCATGTCTATTCAAAATTGGCCTGGAAATTCTAGCCAGAGCAATTAAACATACCAAAGAAATCAAAAGGATATGAATAGGAAAAGAAGAACTCAAACTATCTCTGTTTGCAAATGACATGATTTTCTATATTGGGAAGTTCAAAAAAATTCCACCAGAAAACTTCTAGAGTGCATAAATGCACTCAGAAAAGTTAACAGGATATAAAATTCACACACATTAATCTAATGAATTTCTATACATAAGTGATGAATTCTCTGAAAGAGAAATTAGGAAAACTACCCCATTCATGGTAACTTAAAAAAAATACTTGGGAATCAATCTAACAAAAGAGGTGAAAGGCCTCGACAATGAAAACTAAAGAACACTGTACAAAATGTTGTTCCCAGAACCAACATTTTTCCAACAGAAGACAGTGACTTCAGATAAATCTACATTTTTCTTTATATTTGCCCACTTGTTCTAAAGTCATATACTGCAATAGTTTAGACATGAGTGGGACACCCAAAGTTCATGAGTAAGACAATGGAAGGATTTGCAAAGGTGAAATGATGAGATCATGAAAGGTTTAACCTAATCTCTGAGTCAATCCACTGACATGGATTAACTGGGTGGCAACCTTAGGCAGGTAGTGTGTAGCTGGAAGAAGTAGATCATAGGGTATGCCTTTGGGATTTTATATTGTCTATGGTGAGGCAGGCTTTCTCTGCTTCCTGATGATCATGTCCTGAACTATTTTCCTGCACCATGTCCTTCTGCCCTGATGTTCTGCCTCACTTGGGCACAGAGCTTTGGAGTTGGCTGTCTGTGAACTGAGACCTTGGTGACTGTGAGCCTCAAATAACCTTTCCCTCCTCTTAGTTGTTCTTGTCAGATCTTTTGGTCACAGCAATGGAAAATACTTTCAATAAAACATTTCTAGTTCATTTTTGCAACACTTCATATTTTTTTTGTTCAATGGCACACATATTTGATTCTGATAATTTTTTTCCACAGGTTGAAACTTATTAATATTTTACCATTGACATTTCTAGGAATGCCCATGAGCATCCTTTAGTTCTATGCAATTTCCCTAGATTTTCTACCTTTTCTAAATGTCAGTCCTCTCATGTTGTTGCTTCTGTTTTCATTTCCTTCTGATACATTTTACCCAGTTTGTCCATTAAAACTTTTATATCATATTTTTATCAATCATTGTAATCTACCTTCTTTTGCTATTCTCTTCCTTTTATACATCTAATGATAAATGCTTTGGAAATTTAGTGTCTAGTTGTTCTTTTCTTAAGTTGTGAACTTTTATTTAAAATGTTCATTTTCTATATTTTTGCAATCACTTTCAGCTCAGCGTTGAGTATGTGTATGTTTAAGAGCAAGTTTGGTGTTTGTGTGTATGTGTGTGTGTACACACAAGTGCACTGTGTGGATCTGTTTTGTGATGTTAGTTTCCACAAAACCTGATGAGTTTTGGCTCTAAAATAATATACAAGTCTACAACTTGCAGTTATTTTGAGAATACTTTGCAAATAATTCAATGTGCAACTTTCATCAGGAGAATGTAGAAAAAATTAACTTGCTCAAATTTCTACAACATGCTACATTCTTTATTAGCATTTACCTCAGACATTCTTGAATGTTGCACTGTGATGTCTCTTAGGGGTGAATTGACCAATTGTTCTCCACCTCTCAGTGGAGAAGTGTCACTAGTTCCATTTTCATTTAGCAGCATATTAGTCACTATTCAGTGTCCCCAGTTCCATTTTCATTTAGCAGCATATTAGTCATTTTTCAACTACCTATTAATCTGTTATCATTATTTTGCTCTTCCTCTCATTCACTTCTTGGCATCCAAATGTAAGATGCAAATTTTATCACACACCTTCTGTATTTGAATGTGCATAATGCACACTGTGCATTTCTACAGTTTTCTTACATTAACTTAGCAGAGTTGAATTAGGGAAAGAGAAGTGAGTATTTTCTTCCTCTTTAGAAGGATAAGTGTCTTTCTCAGGACAATTGATCTTCACAGTGTGACAATGGGGAATGTAATAACTAACTTCCTGCTATAAGATTCATATCAATGTTACTACTCAATTTTTTTTCTTTTTTCTTTTCTCTAAATCTGGAAGGACAAAAGCACTTAATTGAAAGAGCAAATATTTTATCCATCACTCAATACTGAGTACCTATCACATTATGCAGGACACAGAGATGAATGCAAATTTCCCATAAATTGGAGGTCCATTTGATATTTGTGTCTTAAGCAAAGCCATTTCATCACCTTGTCCACTCTAAAGAATTACATTGTCTTTTTTTTGTCCTAAATATTTAAAAATATTTATGCTTTTCTATCACGATAATTGCTACCCATATATTCTATAGGATTTTCTAGTTACATTCCAAATGACATTTAGGATATGATTTTATCAGTCAGGATTCTTAATTGAAAGGAAAAGAAAAAAATTAATCCACATTGAGACAAAACAGAAACCTATTAAAAGATATCTGGTGGTTCTTAAAATTTTCAGAAACACTGAATCAGGTTGCATGTCTCCACATCAAGAAAAATTCCCACAGTATGCCTGAGATGGAATGCTTAGAAGATGTCACCTGGTGAAACAGGAGAAAAACAATGTTAACCCATTTCAGGACTGTCAGATCAAGGACCTCAAGACAACCTATAAACCCAGGTTTGCAGAGATGGGACAGGTTATGGAATGAAGAGTTCCCTCCAGGAAGGTGTTGGGCATGTGTCAGATTGCTCATTGCAATGACCAGGCAGATAGATTAGAAAGGATTAGACACAGTGATACCTGTATGCACAGGGCAGTCTGTGAGGCTGGAGAGGGCAAAACCATGCACCCTTAGAGAGACATACTATGTGGATTGCCCAGATTGTAGGAAAGAATACCCAAAGAGCTGCCCTAATTAGCCACTGATGGTAAGAGCCAAGGGGAATCTCTCAGTAAAGTCAAGAACCAGGTACTGTGCTTGTCAGGAATTTGAAAAGAGCAATCAAAGAAAAATGTAGTATCTGCCATCATGGAAGAAGGAGCTTCTTTACATATTACATGCCAGGAGAATTATTACAGATGTGGATAACTGTGGATTATACAAGCTACTTGAATTAAATTTCTCTAAAAGAATTGAAACTAAAAATTAAGAGAAATTAAAAGGCACCTAGAGGTCCTGAAGTTTTGTAGACACTGACTTAATGTGGCTAAGGGACAACACATTCTGTGGGGAACAAACTGTTATAGGCTACATCTATAAAATTAACACAAGGTTTTTGACAATGGAGGACAAAAGCAAAGCATAAAAGCACAGTAATAATTTCATGTCCAATATGGAGAAATGATAACATGTCAATATCATTTACAAATAATATTAAATGCTTCAGTCAGCTTTCTTGTCACTGTGACCAAAAGATCTGACAAAGAAGAGTGAGGACAAAAAGTTTATTTGGGTCTCACAGATTCAGAGGTCTTATTCCATAGATATCAGAAACAATTGCTCTCGACCAAGTGAGGCATAATATCATGGCAGAAGTGCATGGAGGAGTATAGAAGCTCAGGAAATGACTCCAGGAAGCAGAGAGATCTCCTCTCAACACAGAAAGGTATGATCACCAAAAACATGCTCCCAATGATCTACCTCTTCCAGTCATACCCTACTTGCCTACAGTAACTATCAAATTAATCCTTATCAGTAAATTAAGAAATCAATTAAGTTATACCCCTCATAGTCTATTCATTCCACATCTGAACATTTTTAAATTTTCTCACACATGAGCCTTTAGGGGACACCTCATATCTAACCCATGACAATATATTGATATTAATATAACAAGTATAATACATTGTATATAATGTAAATAATATGAGATAAATATCAGCATTGTTTATATTAACATTTATTGAAGAATTCTGCATTAATAATTATATAAATAATTAAAAGAGCTGGACATAATAAATACATTATTTAATTAATTTTACTTTATGTCACTAGAAAACTTTAATTATATAGGTGACTAGCATTATATTGATTATGGTTATTTCTGCTTTGGAGTATTCTTCTCAGCATGGAAAGAAACAATTCAGAGGATCAGGGATAATCATGCTCATTACATCCTGTGGGAGAACACACACACACTCTTCTCATGGCCCCAAGGACCTCCTTGTTCCTCAGGCTGTATATGTGGGATTGAGCACAGGGGTGAGGATGGTGTAGAAGATAGCCAGGTTCTTATCCTCTGCTGGTCAGCAGAGACTTCTGGGCCAATGATAAGTGTAGACAAAAGGTGCATAGTAAAATGCCACCACAGTTAAACATGTAGAGCATGTGATTGAGGTCTTTCTTCTTCCCTCTTTTGAGTGCATATGGAAGACAGCAAAAAGGACCCATGCATAGGAGGCATTGATGCCAAGGAAAGGAAGGAGGGGAAACAGGGTTGAACTAAAAATAACTATATAGTCATAGACATAAGTGTTCATACAGACCAGAGGCACCATGATTATAAAATCACAGAAGAAGTTATTGATTGTCCTAGACCGGCAGTAAGAAAGATGTAGGATATAGGTGGTACATGACACAGAGTTGGTTGAGCCCAGTATCCAGGACCCCAGGATCATCTTCACACACATTCTTATATCTTGTGGATGGGATATTGAAGGGGGTGGTGCCACGTCTATTTCCTGCCACTCTGACACTTGACACAGTCTGTTGGAATAAAGGACTCAACACTTGACATGGTTCTGTTGATCATCCTCCATCTTGGGGGCCACAGGCGTGGCATGTCGCCATGTGTAGTTGCTTTTAAATATTAATAATCAATATATCATTAGAAAATTATTGGATAAACATTGGGAAGGTTTTACTGTATTGGGACACAAAATAGTGCTCAATAAAAATTTAGCAGTAATACATAGATGAAATATATGAAAATAAACAATTGTGGCTGTGCTTGAGTTTGAAGGAGCCTGTGATTGCTTTAGTATAATAATAGATGGATAAAGAGACATTCCTCTGAGCTTGGATGCAGTGTTTAGACTTTGTTGCTTTCCTAGTTGTAATAGTTGATTATAGAGATACTTTGCATGATAAAAACATTTAGGTTGGTCATGAATATGATTTGTGGTTTTCCTATGTTTACTCTAATTCTTTGAGAATCAGAATAAGATTGTAGTCCGTCATTGGGTGAAATTAAAATAGACTAAATATTAACTATAATTTGATTTCTTTGCCCTTTAATAATAGTAAAAACTTTTCACTGTTAAACACTGGAGTTCATGGTGGGGGTGGTTTCTCAGAAAATCTAGGGATGTGATTGATCTGAAGGTTAAAGTCTGCCAGATCATGGTGCCCTCAGTTTAGCTGGGAGACAAGTTTGCTTCAGTTTAGCTGGGAGACAAGGTTGTTTTAATCTAGCTGGGAAATAAGATTGTTTTGGTCTGAACTGTCAGACAGAGAGAATGCGTACTTTAAAAAGAAGCATAGATTGTACTCTTGAAGGTTTTTCTTGTTTTAAACTAACCAAAAATGATATAATCATTACTAAAGAAAAATATCTATAAAAAGACTGGCAGAAACAATAAAGACAGATTCAGCCTAAGAACACTTGGTGTCTCTGTGTGCTGTTTCTCCACCACGCCAATGCCTCCCATCCACCAAGGACCCCCACACCCTGCTAGGACTGGACCCTGGCAGGGTGGCAAATGGCCACAAAGTGGTCATAGGCCTTGGAGGTCAGAATTAAACCTTCTGAAATTGCCATGGTCACGAAGAACATTTGCACACCACAGGACATGAAGGAGATGTTATTCTGGCTAGAGAAATAGTTGATCACCATCTTAGTTACAATGAAGGAGATTAACATCACATCCATGAGGGAGAGTTGGCAGAGGAGAAAGCTGGGGATCCAAGAAGATGATGGCAGTCATTACTGAGTTCCCCACCAAGGCGAGAACAAATACAAAGGTAATGAAGAACAAGAGAAGTAGGTCTGTTTGGTTTTGGGGTAATAACCCCAACAAAATAAAATCATGTGTATTTGGTTCCATTTCTCCATTAAAATGCACTTCTTTAATTTCTTTGAAAGAAAAACAAAATGGCAAAATATTAATTAAAACAGAAAATTAGAAAAAAAAGGAATTGGCTTTATTAAGTAGGATGAATTATTTTTCCTTCAACAGTGTAGCTTTTGTTTAATTCCTTTTGATTCCTGAATTGAATGTTTCTGCCCCAGTTTTCTCTCTGATAACCATCTCAACAAGTCATAGACAGATATAAGGCCTTAATATATAAACTCAAGTACCACATGTATCAAATAAAAGGAGGTAACTAGAGACTTCCTTCCTGATGTCTTCTTGCAGGAGCTTTCCTCAGGACTATGAACCAATCTCAGCACCTGAGGAAGCCAGGGTCCTGCTTTCCCACCTCCTCAACTCTGCACTCATATTTACCACAGATCTGGGCTGTGTGACTCAGAAAGTCCCTGTAAGCTTGAATCTGCATCCTCAGAGACCTTGTCTGCTCCACATCTTTAGTTTTTGCTCTTCCTTCCCCATGGACACTACTGCAGGTGAGTAACCAGGGTCTCCTCCCAGGAGCTGTGCTGCTCACCTTCTCAACAGAAGCTTCTCTGGTAGTCCTAAAAGTGGATCACTATCCCAAATCATTCTTCTTTAGCTATTAACATATCCTGTGTCCCATGAGATCCACCTTAATTAGAATGTACCCTTTGGACAGTCTCTAATTCCCAATGAGGTTTTCATTTTTGAATCCCCACAATCTCAAAATCAAACATAGATTTTCAATCACATTTTTCTTATCTTCATAGAAGCAATTCACATGTGATAAGCATGAAATATGCAAAATTTTCACCCTATTTTTTGCAATAGCCATCTAGAAGTAGCATGACAATGGAAATACAACATAGGTAAGAAAATGATGTCACATTCAGATATTCATTTTGTCTATATAGAAGTCTTTGAGATGCCCAACCTTCTGTGAATCATTCACATTGCTCCATACATCACAATCTGTCTACACCCATTTATGTAAATTTATGTCTTAATGTCTTCATTTTCAATAAATTACCAGAATTCATTGATAGGAATAATAGTATTTTCAAATACAATTTTGCTTTGAATCAGATTTTGAGCCTGTTTGCTTACTTCACACTTCTAATGGTGTGATAAGAGTTTATTAAATGCTTTACTCTGTGTACAAGGAGTCATTCAATCAGATTGTGCAACTTTGACTCTCCCCCATAAGTTCAGGCCTAATTACATACTTCAGTCTAGGTCAGGCACCTGGACTTTGGACAGGATGCTCATTTCCCTTCCTGTCTTGCATCTGAATTTCCTAAGGTGGAGGCAAGAGGTGACTCTGCTGATTAGCTCTTCAACTAGGAAGGAACCCAAGCAGAGGCAGCTCTTGACTGTAGCTTACAGAGGTGCGCACTTGCCCTATTCAGAGGTATTCATTTAAGTGACACAACATAAGTTAGATGACAAGTATTCACATTAAAAAATCAAAATGAGAAATCAATGATTATCTTTCCCCTCCTAGTAAAAGTGTTTTTCTGACTTATTATGTCCAGTACTTTAGTTGGAAACTCATGTCATTCAAATCTTTGTAGCATCTTTTTTCAATTTACATTATCACAACTCTGGCAATTTTTTTTCTTTTTTTTTCTATTTTGTTCTCCATAAATGCCTACACTGTGAGTGAGTTATTTCTTAATTTCCAAGAATATTTGATTGCCTTCTTTTCTCAGCTTGTTTCTCTATGGGCTTTTCTGCTTTATATATTTGTGCTCTTCCATCTAAAAGAAATAGTGATGTCCCAACTGGTACCAGATATTAACTTGGGTAACTAAATTGTGTTATTGATTTTTCAAAAAAAGGACAATAATTAACACTTTGTTGCCAAGATTTACATTTAATAAAAAACAAATGCTGCTTCATATGATTGTGGTAATCACGAAAAAATTGTCCAAGAAATCTTATAAAAATAGCAATGCGGGACTGGGGTTGTGGCTCAGTGGTAAAGCACTTGCCTAGCATGCTTGAGGCCCTGGGTTGGATCCTCAGCACCACACAAAAATACAATGAAGGTAAAATAGCAATGCATTTTTAGAGCCATCTAGTTGACAAATATTGACAGTGACAACCTGCTTGGACAGAAATGCAATAGAACCACAAGGTCCCCAGACAGCAGGAGAGATGGGGTCACAGTCAGCTCTGCCTCATTGTCTTAGAAATAAAAACTCCTGACATCATAGAAAAAGATAACTACAAGGCCCTGTCTTCACAGTGCATCAATTCCTTCAAAATGATCTTTCTGCTTATGTTCTGTGGCAGTGCTGCTGGCTATTGCCTTACTTTAGTGATTAAAATACACAACATTCCACAATCTGTATTTCATACTTAGTGGGTGATACAGAAATTGGAGAAGCATCTCAAACACATACTTTGAACTGTGTGGGCATCAGTAATAGAAAGAACAATAACACAGGGGAAAGGACAGAGGAACAGCTGGGCAGAGCACTGAGAACCACTCCAAGGAGGTGCTGTTGGAGCCTCAGGCTCTGTAACACTCTGCACAGCTGAGAAGCAGGACCAGTCCTGGAGGGAGCCTGCCTGGTCCTCAGCACAGCACCAGAGACAAGAGGGCTCTGGAAGTTCCAGGTACCAGGTCAAGTGTGTAGGGAGGAATGAGGACTTAAACTCTGTTCTGGACCATGTGAGAGGCCAATGGGTGTGGCATGGAGTCAGATTCACTCTGAAGCTCTCACAAGAGGCTCTGGTTGAGCAGAGAGCTGAGAGGAGAATCCCATGGCAGAGATTGGGCAGTGGGTTATGAGGATAGTGAGGCTACCCTGGGTTTAGCAAAGGAAGCCAAGCATGCTAAGGACCTCATAGTCCTGGGCACATAATACACCTGGGTACTGCTTAGGGATAGGGCAGGACCCATCGAATCCTCTGTCATTGACCCCTGGTTCAGGGTTACTGCATAGTAGGCTCTCAGCAAATATGCCAATAAACTCAACCAAATATAGCCTTAGAAGTAAATTTCTAAATTATTTCAAACTAAAAATGTACTATTAGATTATTTTATAAATGTCTTTGATATGTGTATCCTAGAATAAGGGCATGGTCAAGTCTTAAGTTTCATTGCTTATTCCTTTGTTTATTTCAGGTTTAATTTGAGAGGAAGAAAAGTGCCAGAAGCCCTGGTAGAACCAAGTCCTGAACACACAATTCCTTTAAATTAATGTCTTCCTTAGACCAGTCATTTTAAAGGCAGTCTAAGTTTCCATTTAGATATTCTGTTGCATAGATTAGAATTCAAAGTATCATGAAATGAGTTGATGTTAGTTTTCAGCAAAACTATTTTTTTCCTAAATTGAAAACATATATGTGGTCAGGAAATGAATGAGTATACTTACTTTCAGGATCCCGTATTTCAGTTGGGACTTGAACATTTTAGGATCAGGGACTTTGGAGTTAGACTAGGGGATCTATTCATTTTTTATGGGTTGAAATGTTATTTTTTGCACCAGAATTACATGAAACTCCACCCTTTTGGTTACAACATAACTTGGAGAATGCATTTCCTGAGGCTTCAAGTTGGGTTTAGTATGAGAGTCTCCCTTGACCACACTACAAAGCACTTTGCTCAAACATATAGTTAAACAAACAACACTCTTTTGACAGGGACATGACATGTAGCAAGGGTAGGACCCTGGGTTTATCTTGCAAAAGTTATACCTAATGCAGTTTTAAAAACATCACAGCCAAGCACCACAAGACCAATGAGCAGGATGTTTGAGCCTCACCCAACACTTTCACACCTGCATTAGGTGAGAGGAATTTGGAAGGAGTAACTGAGCACCATATGTCCAGAACACAGGTGGTATTGAAGGTAAATCCATCTCCCCTCTTCCTTCCATGCTTCACATATGGAGGGGAGTCAGGCCCAGAGGCATTCACTATCTCAATTAAGTTCAACCCCCTGAGAGTGGAATATTAAGAAGTGCCCATCACCTAAATTTAAATTTAAGCTTACTCTTAGCTTTTTCAGTTTATTGTGAAACTGCATGTCTTTTAAACAACAGAAAGTGTATCCTTATGATAGAAAAAACACACCTCCAAAATGTCCCCCTTAGTTAAACATAAACAAATCAACTAGAATCAATAATACCCTCTAGTCTCACTGTGTCTGAAGTTTCTGAGATTGTGCTTCAAGAGGAGTAATTTCATAATTGTGACATTCTCTGTGAAAGTTCATTGGGGTGTACAAAATGTTAAAACCCAATCTGTGTTCCAGTCTGCCAGGCTAAGAAATTAGGTCCTGCCACTGAGCAGAATCCCTGATGTCACTAAGCTCTCCTAAAACAACAATGACAAAAACAACAATAACAATAACAACAAAAATACAAAGGCACCACAAAGGCATCCTCAGAACACATTCAGTGCTCACTTCTCCCTCCTCTAGTATTCTCTCAGGCTGAAAACACAAAGCTTTTTGCAGTGTCCCCTCTGTTATTTTTTTCACACATCCTTCTTTGCTATTACCTTTTTCAAGTGAAAACAAAGAGACATGTCATATTTCTTTCCTTGGGTTCTATAGGGGGAGAGAAGGAGGAGGTGGTGCACCTGGTGTGCAGAGTCTTCCTGCAGCAAGTCTTATGTCTCCTTCCTTTTCCTCTAATTGATCCCCAATGTCCAAACACACTGGGACAGAAGCCTAAGTTATTTCACCTAACTTTGCTGATTTGGAGATGAACTCAACTCAAATTTAGAGTAAATACACTAACCTGCTCATCTATGCAGCTCTTACCTGCTTCCCAGAATTATTCTCAAGAGGGAAGAACCCAGCTATTCCAGAACAGGATAGAGAGCTGTAAGGGGTATTAAGTAATGATTACTGAAATCCCTTGCTTTGTACATCAGAGACCTCAGGATCAACAAGAGGCAGGAATCACTTATGAATCCTCAGGTGAGTAGCAGTAGTATTAGTAAAAGGAGCAATTGCCTTCTACAGTTTAGTCAGTTTCCAGAGGAAATTGTTGTTTTTTGTGAGTAGTTCCCTTGCCCCCAGGGATGTAACAAGGAGTTGAAGTGGTTGTGACTAATTTAAATTATGATAGGATAAAATAATTTATTGTATTTGAGTAGAGGTAGGTAATTGATTCATGAAAATTCTAATGCAGTCATATTCTACTAAAGTGAAAAGGTGATCTTGTGATACAATGAGGATTTAGATACAGAAGATGAGTCTAACCTGCCACATCCATCACTGACTAGGAGACTGAGTTGGAAAATTTTTAAGACAATAGTTTGTTTAAAATTCTTTAAAAGCAAATTGCATTCTTAAAATTAAGTGAAAGTGTATATGCCAAGTGCTCAAAAAGTGTCTGTTGCAGATACAGGCATGAGTAGACATGAGAATGTTACTATCTTCTTCAGTCCACAGGTTGTCAAACCAGAGAAGTTCACATTTCAAATTATTTTGGATACTTACCTGTGCCATAGAGACATTTATCATAGGAAGAAATGACAGAATATTATTTAATGAAGTTGTATTCAATAAATATTTGTGACCTATATGATAAAAATTTCATGAAGTACCAGTCTGAACAAATGAGCTCCATTGCCTTAAATCTCAGGAGTGGATCAGTTATGAAGATGAAGAGCACTCTTGTCATTTCTGTTGATATTTTGTGGATGCCTTCTCTCTATCCTATGCAATGAGGTTCCCTTGGTATACACCTGTAGAACTCCCAGTCAGTCAACCCCGCCCCAAGTCTGAAACCTGTGGAGTCCATGGGGAACCAGGAAACGTAGCTTGAGAAGAGTGCCTGGCAGGGAGAGGGATCTTAGTTCACATTTATGAGCACTGGTCCCAGGTTTACACTTCGGCATGTCACAGTAAGTTCTTCCTCTTCAAAACTCAGTAAAATATTCCTTGTCAAAATGCCACCACCCTTCCACATTCTTTTTTTCCTTTTCTCAATATTATTTTAAAGTTTTAAAATTACTATGACAGCATATCTTCTACCAGCCAATAAACACTTGTTTAAAAAAATAAGAGTGTATGGGAGGGCATGCAAGTGCACAGTTTCCTATTAAAAATAGAATCTGCACTGTACAAGTTTCTTTCTCCCAGGTCCTGGTGTGAAATGTTATATACTAGCCCTCAACAGGCATACATGCATAGTCACACATGCCATGTCCTGCACTGCTTTCTTCCATCACATCTTACACCATTATGTTCTGCCTCACCCTTGGGCCCACAGCTGCAGAGTCACCCAACCATGGACTGAACCTTGAAAACTGTGAGCCAACAGTATACAATACCTAAGCTATGGTATCAACCTAGATGCCCTTCAGTAGATGAGTGGATAAAGAAAATATGGTATACATACACAATGGAATATTGCTCAGGCTTACAGAAGAATTATATTATGACATTTTCTGGTAAATAGATGTAACTGAAGACTATCATCCTTAGTGCAATAAGTTAATTCCAAAAAACAAAGGCCAAAAGTTCTTTCTGATATGTGGATGTTAACACAAAATAACATGAGTGTGCAGGGGGGTTAGAATACATGTTCATTGGATTAAACAAAGGGAATGAAGTAAGGGAAGGGAGGGATTTGGGAATAGGAAAGACAATAAAATTAATTGGACATAACTTTCCTATGTGCATATATGAATATGAGACCAGTGAAACTCTACATCATGTACAATCAGAAGAATGGAATCCTAATTAGAAAAGTTATACTCCACATATGTCTAAAATGTCAAAATATACTCTAAGTATATCTAAAAAGAAATTTTTAGAAGTTCAGAAAAAAAGAAAAACATTGAGCCAAAATAAACTTTTTCTAATCTCACTTGTTCTTGTTTGGTCTTTGGTCACAACAGTAAAAAATTTAACTAGAACATACCCATGCAGGATGCACTTATTGATTTTCCAAATTTTGAGGAGAGCATCTGATTTAGGTGATTTTTAATTTCCTGTGTGGCTATAAAACATGCATATCCTATTGAAATTAAAACAAAGATAATTTTGTACCACAAATTTTCAAATTTCTTGCAAAACATTTTATTTGTAAATAGTTGTCTTACAAATTCCTAAATTATAGGTCACTAACAACTCTTCCAGGAACTGCCCCAGTAGTGCAGGGAACCAGCCCATTATCTTTAAGATTATATTTTTCCCCTTAGCATCTGTTGATGGGACTGCCAACCATTGCCTTAAGACTGGCTTCACAAAGTAGCTGATGAACACATGCTTTACTGCTTGACAGCTCCATCAAATGTGTGTGCACATTCCCCTTCCTAATAAACCTTTGAATCTTTCCTTGGTTCTTCAGACATGACAGAGTCCACCCACGCCTATGCACCAGCGTCCTGAGTTATAACCCTATTCTATATTACAAGGTAAAATTCTGACTTTGTAGACTCCTCGCTCAATTGGTTTTGGTTTTCTAATTTACTTTCACACTGACATTCTTACAAAGATCAGAGATAATGTAATTTTTCTTACCAGTAAATTTACTACCAGCAAATATGGAGAACTCCCAAGGTTATCAGAAATGATTTTGTGAAATTATTGAACTAGAAAGTTGTCTTTTTTCCTCTTTCCTCTTCCCTTCCCTTCATTCCCTTTGTCTAATTCAATGAACTTCTTTTTTTCCCTCCCCTGTGTATTAGCATACACATATCAGAGGAACAATTGACCTTATGTTTTTTGTGATTGACTTATTTCATTGGCATGATAGTCTCCAGTTCCAACTATTTACCTGCAATTGCCATAATTTTATTCTTCTTTATGGCTGAGTAATATTCCATGGTATACATTTTCTTTATCCTTTCATCTGTTGAAGGGCACCTATTTTGGTTCCATAGCTTAGCTATTGTGAATTGAGCTGCTATAAATATTGATGTAACTGCTTCGCTGTAGTATGCTGATGTAAAATACTTTAGCTATATACCAAGGAGTGGTATAACTGGGTCAAATCGAGGTTCCATTCCAAGTTTTCTGATGAATCTCCATACTGCTTTCCAGAGTGATTACACCAATTTGCAGTCCCACCTGCAGTATGTGAGTGTACCTTTTCCCCACATCATTGTGAGCATTTTCTGTTACATGTATTCTTGACAATTGCCATTTGGAATGAAGTAAGATGAAATATCAGTTTAATTTTAATTTCCATCTCTCTAATGGCTATAGATGTTGAATATTTTTTTCATATGTTTGCTGACCATTCATATTTATTCTTCTGTGAAATGCTTGTTTATTTTCTTTGCCCATTTATTGATTTGGCTATTTGGGTTTTTTTTTTTTTTTTTTCTTTTTTCGGTGTTAGGTTGTTTGAGTTCTTTGTACATCCTGGAGAATAATGGTCTATTTGAGGTGCATGTGGTAAAGATTTCTTCCTATTCTGTAGGTTCTATATTCATGTTCTGATAATATCCTTTGCTGTGCAGAAGTTTCTTAGCTCAATACCATCCCATTTACTGATCCTTGATTTTACTTCTTCCATTATGAGTCCTGTTGAGGAAGTCAGTTCCTAAGCTGACATGATGGAGAGTTGGGTCTACATTTTCTTCTAGGTGGTGCAGGGTCTCTGTTCTAATGCCTGTGTCCTTGATCCACTATGAGATGTTTTGCACAAAGTGAAAGATAGAGATTAATTTTTTTCTACTGCATATGGATTTCCAGTTTTCCCAGCACCATTTATTGAAGAGGCTCTCTTTTCTACAATGTATGTTTTATGGTGCCTTTGTCTAGTATGAGCTAACTGTACTTGTGTGGGTTTTTCTCTGTGTCTTCTAGCTTGTTCAATTGGTGTTCATGTCCATTCTGGTGCCAATACCATGCCATTTTTGTTACTATAGCTCTGTGGTATATTTTAAGATCGAGTATTGTGATGCCTCCTGCTTCACTTTTCCTGCTAAGGAATGCTTGCACTATTCTGGGTCTCTTATTTTTCCAAATAGATTCCATGATTGCTTTTTCTAGTTCTATGAATAATGTCATTGGGATTTTAATATGAATTGCATTAAGTCTGTATAGTGCTTTTTGGAAGTATGACCATTTTGACAATATTAATTCTGTGTATCCAAGAACATCAGATGGAAAGCCATCTTTTTAGGTCTTCTTCAATTTCTTTCTTTAGTGTTCTGTGTAGTTTTCCTTGTAGAGATCTTTCACATTTTATTTTTTAGACTGAGTCCCAAGTATTTTTTTGAAGCTATTGTAAATGGGATAGTTTTCCTAATTTCTCTTTCAGTTGAATCATCATTGGTGAATAGAAACAAACTTGATTTATAGGTGTTAATTTTATATTCTGCTACTTTACTAAATTCCATTTGAGTTCTAGAAGTTTTCTGGTGGAGTTTTTTGGGTCTTCTAAATGTAGAATCATGTATTTGTTAAATAGGGATATTTTCAGTTCTTCTTTTCTTATTCATATTACCTTAATTTCTTTCTTTTCTCTAATTGATCTGGCTAGAATTTCAAGAACTATGTTGAATAGAAGTAGTGTAAGAGGGCATCTTTGTCTTGTTCCAATTTTTAGAAGGAAAGTTTTCAATTTTTCTCCATTTTGAATTATGTTGGTCTTGGGCTTAGCATATATAGCTTTTACAATGTTGAGGTATGCTCCTGGTATCCCTCATTTTTCTAGTGTTTTGAACATAAAGGCATGCTGTATTTTGTTAAACTCTTTTTTCTGCATCTATTGAGATAATCGTGTGATTTTTTTCTTTAATCTATTGATGTGATGAATTGTGTTTGTTGATTTTTGTATGTTAAACCAAACTTGCATCCCTGAGATGAACCCAACTTGATCATGGTGCACTATCTTTTTAATATGATTTTGTATATGATTTGTCAGTATTTTATTATAAATTTTTGCATGTATATTCATCAGGGATATTGGTGTGAAGTTTTCTTTCCTCGATGTGTATTTTTCTGGTTTTGGTATCAGGGTGATACTAGCCTCATAGAATGAGTTTGGAAGGTTTCTCTCCTTTCATATTTCAGGGAATAATTTGAGGAGGATTGGTGTTAGTTCTTCTTTAAAGATCTGGTAACTTGGCTGAGAATCCATCTGGTCCTGGGCTTTTCTTTTTTGGTAGGGTTTTGATGGTATCTTCAGTGTTGTTGCTTGAAATTGATCTGCTTAAATTTGACCTAGAAAGTTCTCAGACTCAGAAAAATAATATAATACTGCCCATTGCCTGGTGATTCCACCCCCTCACCCTCCTTTCCCTTAAAATTCATGTCATTTAAAGAAGTAATAAAGAGAAAAATAGCATTGCTCAAATTTGGGCAATCTGCTAAGTTCTCTCCTAGCATCTACTCCAGATTGTCTTGAATGTTAGACACTGATGCATCTTGGGGAGAATTACCCAACTCTTCTCCTCTTCACAGTGTTCCTAATACCCTTTTCATTGTTCATCATTTTGCTACTTTTACCCAAATATTAATCTACAGTCATTATTTTGCACTTCCACTCAATCAGTTATTTTGCCTCCAACAGTGAGATGTAGATTTTAAACGATATGGTTTCTATTTGAATGATTTTATAATGCCTATTGTGTGCATTTTCAGTGCATATATATTTAAAAAAACACAAATTATTAAAATAAAAATATGTTCTTTCTTCCTATATTGAAAGATGGATATTTCACCACAATTTTGGTTCAGTAGTGGGATAATGTGGCACATGGTATTGATTATCTTCCTCCTGTATGATTTACTACTTATATTGTTGTTACTTGTTTTGGGGGAGAGAGAAAATTGCTTTGGCACAGTTTTAGAGATCTCAGTTCATACAACACCCTAATTTACTGCTTGATGTTTGAGGTGAGGCAGAACATCATAACAGAATGTTGTGGCTCAGAAAAGCAGTTGACAACATTGCAAGCAGGAAGCAGAGAGAGAGTTCTGCCCATCAGGGACAACACACTGCCCAAAGGCATATCCCCAGTGACACACTCCTCTAGCCTCACCACGCCTGCCTATGACTACTACCCAGTTTATGCATACAGTGGATGAACCCACCAATTAGGTCAAACTCTCATAATCTAATCATTTCACCTGTGAAAATTCTTACTTTATCTCACACATGAGCTTTGGAGGGACATCAAACCAAAACATCCCTGGCCCTAAAAGTTTATTCCTGTCTCACAACACAATTCTTTCTATCAGCTTCTGTTTCAGTCAACTTTTTAATCCCTGTCACCAAAGACATGACAAGAAGTACACAGAGGAGAGAAATTTTATTTGGGGCCATTATTTGAGAGGTCTCAGCCCACAGAAGGCTGACTCAATAGCCCTGGGCACCAATGTGAGGCATAGATCAAGAAGATGTGCACAGAGGAGGAAAGCAGCTCAGAACAGGGCTCTCAGGAGGCAACATTCCCCTGTTTCTTGCCTGTAAAATCTGGAGAATAAAATAGCAATAACTTCTAGGAGTGGAAGCTTTATCACTCACTAAATCTTGAGTATTTATTAAACTGTGGGGGACACAGTGGTGTAGGTAAGTGTCTCCATAAATTGGAAGCAATTGTGACATTTGTGTCTTAAACTGAGTAATTTAAGTCCATTGCTACCACTCTAAACAATCATAAAACCATCTTACTCTGTTTTCTAAGTATGTAAAGACATCTTTGTGCTCCTTCTTCATTATAATCAGAGCCCTTACTCTCCATAGGTTTTTACAGTTATATTCAAATTGATGTTGAAATATGATTGTATCAGCCAGGATTCTTAGTTGAGAGAGAAAAAAAGAAATTATATAGCTAATTAGAACAAATTAAAAAAATTAAGAAGAAATCAATCTCCATTGATTAATAAAAGGAACGTATTTAAATATATGTGGTGGTCCTTAAAATCTTCAGAAACACAGAGGAATCAGGCTGTATATATACACACCAAGAACAATATACTTGCAAGAAATAATATTCATAAAAGTTATTACCAGGTGAAATAGCAAATAAATTGTGTTAACTCATTCTAGGATCAAAGGACCTGAAGACAGCACATGAGCATGGTTTGGTGAAACGTGGAAAGAGCAGATATCAGAATTATATGCAGGAAAGAATTGGTCTTGTGGTTGATAGCTCATGGAACTGAACAAACAAGTAGATTAGAAAGAATAACACAGTGACCACTATATATAAAAACCTGTCAGTGAAGTTTTGGATTGTAAAGTCATGTGCCCTTTAAGAGGCAGAAGGTATTAACATAATAGATTTTAGCAAAGTAGAAACACCAGCATCCAACTCAGATGAATCACTGATGATTAAAATCAAAGATGAATCTCTCAGGGAAGTTCAAGGACCATGGACAGTGTTGGATGAAGAATTTAAAAAGGGCAATGAAAGAAAAGTTTAGCAACTCTCCCTGTGGCAGAAAGAGCATTGGTTGCATGCTGTATTTCAGGAGAATGATCAGAGATAAAAATAATCATGAATTGTAGGATCCACTTGGAGTTTAATATCACTAGAAAGATGAAAACTAAAAATTAATGGAAGGTAAGATGGCATATTAGAGGAAGGGTGCTTTTCCCAGCATTTCCTTAGCTCAAGGTTTAAAAAAGATAAGACTGCTCTTGAGCAAGGTGGGTACCTAAGGAAAATAACTAAAATTCACTGTGGACAATACTTCAAACCAAAACAAAACAAGTATAGGGACACAGAAAGTTGGATGCTTTGTGCACAATATGAATCATGCATTAGACTTTCTTTGACTTGGCAGAGGGGAGCCACAACTGCCGAGGAGCAGAGAAGCATAGGTAGAGAGAGAGGAAAAGCACAGGAAAAAGTTGAGGTGTGGCAGCTTCTGGACTCAGAGGTGGTGATGAAGGTTCCTGAGTGAAAAGCAAACAAATTTGCTTGAGAGTCCTGAGGAACCAGGGATCACTGAAAGTAGGCACCATTTACAAGTGGCCTCACAGCAGCAAGCAGAGACAAGAGAGCAGGAGCTCATGAAGGAGTTGCAAGTCTGACATAGCAGTCACCTATTGTGAGGCACAGATTGTGCCTGAGCCAGTGTGAGTGAAACAGGCACAGAGAGAATTGTACCTTGGTTAATTCAGGCTTGAGATATCAAGGACAGTGGTCTCTCCTAATTGCTGTAATCCCATATAAGCTACTGGGAAAATGGAAATAACCAGTCAGAAAAGAGTGTCTACACTCTAGGAATAACCATGGGTAATTCAGACAGGAGTATCTACACTCCAGGCATAACTATAGGAAATTTATATTCATAGCAGTGAATGTGAGATCTGTGGAGGCTTTAATTGTGCATCCTTAATGTGGAGTTTACAGGAAGCCCTAGAGACCCAGATGTCCAGCAGAGATCAGCATCTCCCAGCAAGAGGTGTTATGGATCAAATCTCAAATATCCATCAAATTAGTTCCAAAGGTCAGCCACACCTAATCCTGACTACAGGAACTTCCAGTTTAGAACTCTGCACCAAGCTTGCTACGGAAGCACACCACTGGTTATCACTCCCCATTCTATGCTATATGATACTGGGAGATGGGAAGTTTGCAGCTAATGTCACCAGCTCTAACTCCAACCCAAACCTGGCACCTTGGTGTGAAAACCAAAAACACTCGACTTAACCACCCCCAGGGCCTTTACAGAGACTAAATAAATAAATAAGTAAATAAATACAATAAATGGCTAACTGCAGAGGCAATGAATATCCATCCTGGACAAAATTTTGTTTGCCTCCATGGAAACAAGTCCTTTGCATTTCGTTAAATTTTTTACCATTTTTGTTCCCTATTCACTTACTCTTTCAAAATTGTACCTTTATATTTTGTCATTTTGGATAATTGTGAGTATATGAGTTTTCTCTCACTGTACAGATAGGAAGATTGGATATATATTTTCATATGATTTTACATTGATTTCAATTGCTTTCTTCACCCATTATTTAGTCTTGGTTTGACTTTGGTGGGGTAAAATTATATGTAAGCTTGACTTTTTTGATCTTTCATTCCTTTGTTTCTACCTTGATTTTTTTCCCTCTTATTACCTCCTCTTCACTTCTGTCTCTACTAATAGCCATATTTTCCTGTTCTACCTTCTTCTCGTTCATTATTTTATTGCTTTTAATTATGTTCTTCTTCTCTTTCTTTATAGCCACAATCTACTACTTATCTTCTGTTTCTCCTCTGTTCATTCTTTAAGTGTTTCAAACTTTCTCTTACCTTCCTACCCTGTTCTGCCTGCACTTTTAAAAAAAAAAAACAGCATATACATAATCTGATAGAATTTGTAGTTTATATAATTCCTAACTCATTCATTCTGTTCTGATTTTTAATGTAGTGGATGACATAGTAAACACTTGCTGTCTTATGTCTGATCTAATTCATGATGGTTTAGTGGTGCTGATTTTAAATCTGATCCCATAATTCCTAGACATTTATTTTGAGACTATACTTCTGTTGCTAACAGTATTTCTATTCCTGGCTCCCCCTTTCTCTAAGAGGAGCTAGAAACAATCAGAACACTCATTTTCAAGTCCGAGTTCATGGAGTAGAGATCTTTCTGCTGAAAAATATTCAAAACTCTACCAGTAATAGAATTTTCAGTCTACATATAAACTAGTCCTACGTGAACCTCAATAATACTTCAACATGTATAGTTGTTTGGGTCTTCCCTCTCTCTTTTCAGTTATTTTGACTAACGGTTTGTAAATCGCATTTATCTTTTCGAATAGTACCAGAGTCTTTCAATGATTGTTAGCAACAAAAGACTTCTAGAGTTGATAAATGAATTTAGCAAAGTAGCCAGATAAAAGATCAACACTTATCTTTCAGTAGCCTTTCTATATAATCCAACAGTAATTCTGCTGAGAAATAAATTAGGAAAATAATTCCATTCATAATAACCTCAAACAAATAAAAAAATACTCAGAAATTAATACTCAGAAATTAGTCTTACAAAGGGGTTGAAAGATCTCTATAATTAAAATTGTAGGACAATGCAGAAAAAAATTGAAGAAGACCTTAGAATATGGAAAGGCCTTCTGTGTTCATGGATAAGCAGAACTAATATTGTCAAAATCAGTATACACATTCAATGCAATCTCCATCAAATACCAATGGCATTCGTCAGAGAACAACAATATCATCAAGTTCTAAAATTCATTTGAAAGAATAAGAGACCTGGAATAACCAAAATGATCCTGACCAAGAAGAGTGATCCTGGACATATCGGAATATGTGATTTCAAATTATTCTACAGAGCTATAGCAATAAAACCAGTGTATTAATGCCATCAAAACAGACATGAATAACAACAAAATAGAATTTAAAACACAAAGAAAGCTCACATACTTACAGTCATCTGATACTTTACAAAGTTGCAAATATTATGTTGGAAAATATAATCTTTTCAACAAATTGTGCTGGGAAATAAGTAAAAGACTGAGATGAGATTCCTATTTCTCATCTGAACAAAAGCCAAGTCAAAGTGAATTAAAAACTCAGTAATTAAATCAGAATATTTGCAAGTCCTCAGAGAACAGATAGCATCTATACTCCCACATAGCACTGCAGACACTGACTTCATTCACAAAAACCCTAAAGCTCAAGAAATAAAGAATTAACGAGTTGGATGGATCAAATTTTAAAAACTCAGTGCTGGAAAGTAAATGGTTACGAGCATAAAGAGCCTGTAGAATGGGAGAAAATGTTTGTCAGTTTCTCCTCTGATAGGAGAATAATGTCTGGAATGTATAAAGAACAAAAAAAGCTTCTAACCAAAACAACCCAATTAAAAAATGGGTTAAAAAACTAAACAGAAATTTCTCAGAAGAAGAAATGGCCATGAAAATTTGTGAGAAAATGTTTGATATCTCTAGCATGCTAGCAAATGCAAAGTAAAACTACATTAATATTCCACGTCACTACAGTTATAAGAACAATTATCAAGAAAACAAATAATAAATGTTGGAGATTTGGGGGAAATGCACAATCTTTCATTGTTGGTGGGACTGCAAACTAGTGAATCCCCTCTGGAAAGCAGTAGGGAGATTCCTCATAAAACTATGAATGAAATCACCATAAGACCCATCTATCCCACCACTTAGTATTTCTCCAAAGAACTGAAGTCAGCATACTATAGCAATACAGTCACATGAATGTTTATAACAGCACATTTCACAATAGCCAAGTTATAGAATCAGCCTAGGTGCCCATTCATAGAAGAGTGGATTAAGAAAATGTGGAACATATACACAATTAATTTTTCCTCAACCATAAAGATTACTAAAATTATGGCATTTGTCATAAATCGATGGATGTGGGGAACATGTTGAGTGAAATAAGCCAGACTCAGAAAATCAAGGATCAAGTGTTGTCTCACATACGTAGAAGTTCGTGCAAAATAGAAATAAAGAAAGGAATGGATATCATATAATACACCCAGAAGATCATTGTAGTTTAATAAGTAGATTGACACAGAGAGAGGAGGGATGGAAAAAGGGAAGGAATGCAGAATAAAATTAACAAATCACATTATGGGTGTATATAAATATACATGGGGAACTTGAGCTTTGTGTGTGTGTAGAAAGCACCAATCAAAAATTTAAAAATGAAGCTGGTCACAATGACACATGTCTGTAATCCCAGCAGCTTGGGAGGCTGAGGTAGGAGGATCACTAGTTCAAAGCTAGCCTCAGTAAAAGTGAGGTGCCAAGCAATTCAGTGAGACCCTGCCTCTAAATGAAATGCAAAATTGGGCTCAGGTTGTAGCTCAGTGATTGAGTGCTGAGTTCAATTCCCAGTACTCCCCCGAAAATTATTTAAATGAATAAAAGAAAAATTTATATAGGAATAAAAATAAGAGAGGGAAGATGGGAGAAGGGGGATGCACTGAGGACTAAAATGAAATTCCCAGCAGTATGCTTTTGTAAAAATGAACTCAAACATTATTTATAATTATAATACATTGATTAAAGAATAACATTTTTAAAGCCTAAAATTTAAAAAGAAGTAAACAACTCTCTTAAAGTATGTGGGGTAAAGTTCATTGTCCCAACATCAGAAAAAATGATCAGAAAAAGAAACCACAACTGACCCTGAAGGGGAGGACAGTCAGTAACTCAGATGTCCTGTACTCTTGTGTACACTGGCAAATGTGATAATTGGATTCTTGAAATGTGTATGATCCAGGTCGCTATTTGCTGTATGTGTGAAATACAACACTGTGATGGTTTAGAATGAAAACAAAGCATACAAGCACAGTAATGGTTGTATATCAGACATAGAAATAATAATATTACACATCAAAGTACACATTGGTGGTAGTATATTTACAAACAAAATATATCACTTATAATACAATATAATGCAATGTATAATTAATGTTGACTGTTAATAAAATCAACTATAATATTTTCATTTAAATAAATTAATTATTATAGCTGTATATAATGATCTATTGATTAAATTAATATTGTTTTTAAATATATAACTAGAAAATAGAAAATCTTAAATATGTGGCTCACCAGTGTGTGTGTGTGTGTATATATATATATATACAGCTCTGATCCAAAGTGTTTAGTCTGTATGGAAAGAGGAAATACAGAGGAGCAGGGACAGTCATGCTCATTTCTTCCTGAAGGAGAAAATCCCACATGCTCTCCTCATGGCCCCCAGGACCTCCTTGTTCCTCAGGCTGTAGATGATGGGATTGATCATGGGAGTAAGGATGGTGTAGAAGACAGTCAGACTCTTTTGTTGGTGAGTGCAGATTCCTGAAATTGGAAATAATTGTAAGCAAAATGCATATAGTAAAACGTCACCACAGCTAAGTGTGTGGAGCACATGATGAAGGCCTTTCTTCTTCCCTCTTTTGGGCACATATGCAAGACAGCTTAAAGGACCCATCCATAGGAGGCAGTAATGCCAAGGAAAGGGAGGAAGAGAAATAGGAATGAACTCACAAGTACCATGTACTCATAGGCTGAGGTGTCAATACAGAACAGAGGCAACATGGCAGGAACATCACAGAAGAAATGATTGATGGCCCTGGATCTGCAGTAAAGAAGATGAAGGGTATAGCAAGCATGTGCCAGGGAGTTGGAGTTGATAGAGCCAATGTCCAGGACCCCAGGAACATCTTCAACCACATCCTTTTATGCATGTGATGGGGTAGTGGAGGGGTTGGCAAATAGCCACAAAGTGGTCATAGGCCATGGAGGCAAGGAGTAAGTCTTCAGAACATGCCATTGTTAGAAAGGATAAGTTTTGCATGGCACATCCCAGGAAGGAAATGCTCTTCAGGCCAGAGAGGAAGTTGATGGCCATCTTGGGGACAGTGGTGGATAAGTACATCAGGTCCATGATGAAGAGCTTGCTGAGGAGAAAGTACATATGGGGGTGTGGAGCCAGAGGTCCAAGAAGATGAGGGCAGTCATTCCTGAGTTCCCCAAATAGATGAGAAAAAAAGGTGATCAGGAGCAAGAGAAATAGATCTTTCTGAGTTTGGGGAAACAACCTCAACAAAATAAACTAATTTGAAGTATGGTTCCATTTCTCAATAAAAATGCACTGCTTTGTTTCCTTGAAAGAGAAACAAAAAGCAAATGCTAAGAAATAAACAAAATAAAACAAGAAAGGAGACTAAGAAGGAATTGACTTTATTAGATTTGTTAATATTTTTTTTTCCTTCAGCACCATAGCCTTTGTTCAATTGATTTTAAGACATGAATAGAATGTTCTTGCCCCAGTTCTTTCTGTAATCATCTTAGCAACTAATAGACATGAACCTGGTTCTGAAGTACACCCTAGTACCAGGCATAGCAAACCCAGAATGGAAGCTGAAGCCTTCCATCTTGCTGACTCCTGGCAGGAGCATTCCTCAAGGCTATGCACCAGTCTCAGCACCTGAGGAAGCCAGGGTCCTGCTTCTCACTCCTCAACTCAGCACTCATGTTAACCACAGACTTGGCCAGTGTGACTCAGAAGGTCCCTGTGTGCTCAAAACTGCATCTACAGTGACCTTGCCTCCTTCACATCTTTAGTTCCTGCTCTTCCCTTCCCATGGTCAGTACTGCAGTTGAGTAACCAGGGTCTTCTCCCAGGAGTTGTGCTGCCCACCTTCTCAACAGAAGCTTCTCTGCTGGTCCTAAAAGTGGGTCACCATCCAAAAGCATTGTTCTTAAGTTGTAAAGGTATCATGTGTTCCATATTATCCACTCTAATTATAATGTGTTCTTTGGATATTTTCTCCTAGTAAGTTTTCCATTTTCTGAAGCACTAAATATGAAAATCAAGCACAGAGATTTTCATACAAATTTTCATTTCTTTGAGTAAGCAAATTAAGATGATAAAAATGAGAGATTTAACAATATGAAAGGTTTTTATTCTGTCTGACATGGTGGCATGCTAGAACTAATATCATAATGGAAACATACATGGATATGGAAAAATTAAACACATGCACTCAGACATTGTTTCTGTCTATGTAGGAATCGTTAAGATACAGTTAACTCGTGTGAACTCTTCTTCAGATTACTTCATTGAATATAATCTGCCCACATTCCAAATTCCATGAATTTAGGCCTTAAAGTCTTCATTTTATAAATATTGAAGTCAAATGTGAAAAACATTCTCAAATACATTTAGGCACTGGACCAAACTTTGAGCCTCTGCCTCATACCAAATGCTAACCATTTTCGAATACTACATTTAACAATTGTTTGGGAATTGCTATTATGTGTGCAAAAAATTTTGGTCTAGGTCAGATACTTGGAAGTTGAAGAGGATGTTCCTTCTTCCTTGTCTGCAGTTTAACTTACTGAGGTGCAGACATGAGGTGACTCTCTTGCTGAGTTGTTCACCTAGGAAGGAATGTAAGCAGAGGCAGCTTCCGGGCTGTAGCATAAACAGGTGTGCACTTGCCCTGTTCAGACTTAATTATGCATGAGAAGAAATAATCAAAGATCAATCATACAGAGAATTCATAAATAGAAAAATATGGTGTTAAATTTCATTCCTAGACAATTTTCTATGATTATTGTTGCCCAGAGATATGCATCTGCACCTCAACTCTTCAGTCTCTCTTCTTCTCTTTATGTTGTCTCATTCTGGAAATTTTTTTTCTTTCATTCACTCTCCCAAATACACATTATCTTTAATTTTGTTATTTCTTATATTTGCAATACAAATGTTTAACATCTTCCATCATCTAATCTCAGTGTGACTTTCTGCTTTCTATGTTTGTGTTCTTCCATTTGAAAGACATTCAGATGCCACATTGTGTCCCAAATATTCATTTGGATAGTCATCTTGGATTATTGCTTTTTCAACGGGAAAGAACAGTAAGCAATATTCTGCTGCCATTATTCCCATGTAGCAACTTAAGATCAATGTTAGATTCAATGCAATTCCAATTAAAATCCCAATGATGTACCTTACAGAAATAGAGCAATCAATCATGGAAGATTCCAATTCATCTGGAAGAATAAGAAACCCAGAATAGCTAAAGCAATCCTTAACAGGAAGAGTAAAGCAGGGGGTATCCAATACCAGATCTTCAACTATAATACAAAGCAATAGTAACAAAAATGGCATGGTATTGGCGCCAAAATAGACAGGTAGATCAATGGTACAGAATAAAGGACACAGACACAAGCCCAAATAAATACAATTTTCTCATACTAGACAAAGGTGCCAAAAATATGCAATGGAGAAAAGATAGCCTCTTCAACAAATGGTGCTGGGAAAACTGGAAATCCATATGCAACAGAATGAAACTAAACCCCTATCTCTTACCCTGCACAAAAATCAACTCAAAATGGATCAAGGACCTTGGAATCAGACCAGAGACCCTTCATCTTAAATAAGAAAAAGTAGGTCCAAATCTTCAACTTGTTGACTTAGGATCAGACTTCCTTAACAGGACACCCATAGCACAAGAAATAAAAGCAAGAATCAATAACTGGGATAGATTCAAACTAAAAAGCTTTCCCTCAGCAAAGAAAACTATCAGTAATATGAAGAGAGAGTTTACAGAGTGGGAGAAAATCTCTGCCACTCATACTTCAGATAGAGCGCTAATTTCCAGAATCTATAAAGAACTCAAAAAACTATACACAATGAATACAAATAACCCAATCAACAAATGGGCTAAGGAAATGAACAGACTCTTCACAGAAGAAGATCTACAAACAATCAACAGATATATGAGAAAATGTTCAACATCTCTAGTAATAAGAGAAATACAAATCAAAACTAGCCTAAGATTCCATCTCACACCAATTAGAATGGTGGTTATCAAGAATACTAGCAACAATAGGTGTTGCCAAGGATGTGGGAAAAAAGGTACACTCATACATGGCTGGTGGGGCTGAAAATTAGTGCAGCCACTCTGAAAGCAGTGTGGAGATTCCTTAGAAAACTTGGATTGGAACCACCATTTGACCCAGCTACCACACTCCTTGGCCTATACCCAAAGGACTTAAAATCAGCATACTACAGAGATACAGCCACATCAATGTTCATAGCTGCTCAATTCACAATTGTGGAACCAAACTATGTGCCCTTCGATTGATGAATGGATAAAGAAACTGTGGTATATATATGCAATGGAATATTACTCAGCCATAAAGAATAATAAAATTATGACATTTGCATGCAAATGGATGAAATTGGAGAACATCATGCCAAGTGAGAAGCCAATCTCAAAAAACCAAAAGACGAATGATCTCGCTGATAAGCAGATGATGACACATAAAGGGGGGTGGGAGGGGGGCAAGAATGGAGGAAGGAGGGGCTGTATAGAGGAAAAAGGGTGGGAGGGTGCGGGGAAGAAAAAATAACAGAAAGAATCAAAAACTATTACCCTATGTAAATGTATGATTAAACAAATGGTATACCTCTACTTCATGTACAACAAGAGAAACAACATGTATCCCATTTGTTTACAATAAAAATAAATTTAAAAAACAAAGAAAGAATTAGAAATAAAAAAGAATGGATCTAAAATTCATATCTCTGATACACTTGAAAAATATGAATTCATCTATAATAATCTGTGTCTACATATCAAAATTGATAACACTTGCATTGCTTTGATAGTATTTGCTGTTCTCTGTACTATGGTTATCAATGAGCAAAGTTTGCATTGCTTTGATAGTATTTGCTGTTCTCTGTACTATGATAGTATTTGCTGTTCTCTGTACTATGGTTATCAATGAGCAAAGTTGTAAGTCAAGATGAGGATATTGAGAAATAAAAATTAAAATAATTATACTATAGTTGTGCATTTTGTACTTTTGCTTTTATATTACATATTATATAATATTTTGTCTTCTCTCTCTTAAATTAATGGCAAATGCAAAAAAAATTTGTTTCACAGTTAGGTAAACATGACTAAAATTGTGAAAAAGAGATTATAATAAAAGTGTGAATGTGTTTTTGTTGCTGTGTAATTGATGAATAACCAAGAGTGAGCAGTGTGTGTTCAGGAACCCAAGAAGAGCAGAGAGTCATTGGGCAGGCAGGTACTCTTGATGTCATAGGAAAAATTTTAAAACAAAAAATCCCCATAACTGTGATGCATTCATTCCTTAAAAACATGCTCACTGTTTCTGTTTTATGTCAGTGCTCCTATGCATAGACTTGAGAGTGATTAAAATATTCAGGATTCTGCAATATGTAGCTAAAATTTAATGGATGATATAGATAATAAAATCACAAGTTCAAATATCTACCATGAGGTTATATATTCATTATTATTAGAAAAAGATAAAGCAAGGAGGAAGTTCAGAGGGACAGTTGGGCAGAGCACTGAGGAAGTCACTCCAAGGAGGTGCTGGGAGTGCCTTAGGCTGTGGAAAATTCTTTACAGACTGAGGAGCAGAACCAGCCCTAGAGGGAGCCTGCCTGGTCCTCAGCACAGCAGCATAGACAAGAGTGCTCTGGAAGCTCTAGGCACCAGGGCAAGTATGTAGGGAGGCATGCAGAGTTAGACTCTGTTCTGAACCAGGTGAGAGACAAGTGGGTGTGGCGTGGGGTCAGATCAACTCTGATTAACTGAACCAAAAAATAGACTTAGGAGTAAATTAGTAAAATAAACCAAACTAATAAAATGTGACTAAATAATTTTTTACTCATTCTATAGTATACTCACCTGAAAAGGAAGACATGAGAACCCCTCATGGTACATCTTCATTCCTTTGCTTAGTCCATGTTCAATTTAAGAGGAAGAAAAGTGCCAGCAGCCCTGGCAATGACAAGCAGTGAACACACTCGGGTTTGAGTTTATGTAGTATATGTGTTAGTCATTTTAAAAGAAAATATATGTTTGCAATTAGATTCTCTACTGTATGGGTTATAGTTCAGAGTGTCATAAAAATTGTTTGACTGAACTGAATACAATAATGATTTATTTCTAAATAGAAGACCTCCTTGTTTTCAGGAAATGGATGAGTATAATTCCTTCCAGGTTCCAGTATAATTGGAATTGAAGTTTTTAGGATCTACAATACTGGAAATTGACATCAGTGTATATTTCTATTAGTGACAAGTGACTTTCTTTATTGGATATGGAAACTTATTTCATACATGAAATGCCACATTCTTGGGGACATTAAACCTGGATAATATTTTTCCTGTGGCTACGTGTTGAGTCTATGTTTACCATTTACCTTGATCATCCTGAGTCATATTGCTCAAATAGGTAGAGTCAGTCAAACCTTCATTTGATGGGGCCTAATAAATGTTAAGTGCAGCAAGTGTAGGACCCTGAATATAGGGTAACAGGTAATGTGTATATTTTTTATTAAAAAAAATTATTTTTTTCTAATTAGTTGTACATAATAGCAGTATGCATTTATACATTTTGATAGATCATACATAAATGGAGTGTTATCTCTCCTTTTTCTAATTATATACATTGCAGGATTACATCTGTCATGCAGTCATATATGTACATGAGGTATTAATGTCTGTTTCACTGTACTATCATTCCTTCCCCATGCCCTTTCTCTTCCCTTAACTCCCTTATATCTAACATGAAGTAATTCTGTTCTTCCCTACCCAACTTATTGTGAATTATCTCTTGCATATCAGAGAAAATATTCTGCCTTTGGATTTTGGACTGGGATTATTTCACTTAGAAATAGTCAGATATTTTCTGACTCCATCCATTTACCAGTAAATGCCAGAATTTCATTCTTTATTAAGCTGAGTAATATCCCATTATATATGTGTGTGTGTGTGTGTGTGTGTGTGTGTACATATAAATATATATGCATATTACATTTTTGCTATCCATTCATGTGTTGAAGGGTATCTATGTTGGTTCCATAGTTTAGTCATTGTGAATTGAGCTGCTATAAACATTGATGTGACTGTGTCACTGTAGTATGTTGATTTTAAATCCTTTGGGTGTAAACCGAGGAGTGGGAAAACTGGGTCAAATGGTGTTTCCTTTCCAAGTATCCCGAGGAATCTCCATAATGCTTTCCATAATGGTTTCACCAATTTGCATTCCCACCAGCATTGTATGATTTTACATTTTTCCCCCACATCCTCACCAACATTTATTGTAGTTTGTATTCTTGATAATTGCCATTCTGATTGGAGTGAGATGAAATCTTAGAGTAGTTTTTATTTGCATTTATCTAATTGCTAGAGATGTTGAACATTTTTTCATGTTTATTGATCAATTGTATACTTCTCTGAAAGGTTCGTTCAGTTCCTCAACCCATTAATTGGTTTCTTTTTTGGTGTTAAGTTTTTTGAGTTCTTTATGTATCCTCCTCTTCATCTGAGATGCATGTGGTAAAGATTTTCTCCCAATCTGTAGGTTGTCTCTTCACAGGATTCATCGTTACTTTTGCTGAGAAGAAGTTTTCAGTTTGAGTCTATTCCATTTTTGATTTTTGATTTAACTTCTTGTGCATTAGGGTCTTGTTAAGGAAGTCAGAACCTAGGCCGACAATGTGAAGATTTGGGCCTTCTTTTTCTTCTAGTAGTTACAGGGTTTCAGTTCTAGTACCTAAGTCTTTGATCCACAGTAAGTTGAGTTTCATGCAGCGTGAGAGATAAAACTTTAATTTCATTTTGTTACATGTGGTATTCCATATTTCCCAGCACCATTTATTGAATAATCTATCTTTTCTCCAGTGAATGTTTTAGCACATTTGTCTAGTATGAGATATCTGTATTTATGTGGATTTGTCTCTGTGTCTTCTATTCTGCACCACTGATCTACATGTCTGTTTTGGTGCCAATACCCATGTTTTTTTTTATTTCAATTGCTCTGTAATATACTTTGAAGTCTCATATTGTGATATCTACTGCTTCAATTTTCTTACTAAGGATTTCTTTGGGTGTTCTGGGTCTCTTGTTTTTCCAGATGAAATTCATGGTTGCTTTTTCTTGCTTTATGAATAACATCATTGGGATTTTAATAGGAACTGCATTAATTTGTGTAATGCCTTTGGTAGGTTGACCATTTACAATATTAATTCCACATATCCAGGAACATGGGAGGTTTCTTCATCTTCTAAAGATCTTCTTCAATTTCTTTTTTAGTGTTCTGTAGCTTTCATTGTAGAGGTCTTTTACCTCTTTTGATGATTCCCACATATTTTTGAGGCTATTGTGAATGGAGTAGTGTTCTTTATTTTTCTTTCTGTATATTCATTACTGATGTATAGAAATGCATTTGATTCATAAGTATTGATTTTATATTCTACTTTTCTGAATTCATTTTTTAGTTCTAGAAGAGTTTTGGTGGATTTTTTTTTTGGATATTCCAAATATAGAATCATATTGTTGGCAAATAGTGATAGTTTGAGTTCTTCTTTACCTATTTGTATACCTTTAATTTCTCTCTTCTTTCTAATTCCCCTAACTCCAGTTTCAATGACACATGATTTAAACAGAACAATTTCAAGCAATGAAATAGAAAATATCATTAATATTCTACCAATTAAGAAAGCCCAGGAGCACACAGATTGTCAGCCGAGTTCTACAATACCTTCAAGGAAGAATCTACACCAATACCACCCAAATTGTTCCATGAAATAGAGAACAAGAGAACCCTTCCAACTCATTCTATGAGGTTCATATCACCGTGATACCACAGCCAGACAATGACATATCAAAGAAAGAAAATTTCAGACAAATATTCCTGATGAACATAGATGCAAATATTCTCAATAAAATTGTTGCAACTCATGTACACAAACATTAAGAAGATTGAGCACCTCAATCAAGTGGGGTTCATCCCAGGGATGCAGGGTTGATCCAATGCATGTAAATGAATAAATGTAATTCATCATATCAATAGACTTAAAAACAAGAATCAAATGATCATATTGATAGATGCAGAAAAAGCAATTGACAAAATACAGCACCCATTCATGTTCAAAACACTAGAAAAACTAGGGTAGTAGGAATATACCTCATTATCGTAAAAGACATAAATGCTAAACCTAAGACCAACATAATTCTAAATGGAGGAAAATTGCAAGCATTCACTCTAAAAACTGGAACAAGACAAGGATGCCTCTTTCACCACTTTTATTCAACATCTCTTTGAAACTCTAGCCAGAGAAATTAGACAGAAGAAAGAAATTTGAGGTAATGCACATTTAAAAAGTATTATGAACAACAGCCCAAGACCAATAAGCAAATTGTCTGAGCAATTCCCAACAATTTCATATGATAGCTATAAAGTGGAACTAAGTGAATTCTATAGTTAGCACACAAAGTCCTGAATATGTATTGATATCCTCTCTTCCTTTCATAATTTAAACATTGAGATGACTCAGACCCAGAGAAATCTATTATCTCAACTAGAGTTGTACCCCTTGAGAGCAGCACATGGTAAAATTTTAAAAGGGTTCTCATCACCACATTTTGCCATTAAGTTTATTCTTAGTTTTTCCAAGTTGTTATGGAATAGCATATACTCTGTGCATCAGAATATGTTTCCTTATGATAGGAAAAACATCTCCAAAATGTCTCCATTAGTTAAAACTAACCCAAATCAACTAATTTCAAAATCATCACCTTGATTCACCTAGTCTGAAGTTCTTGAGTTGCTATTTTGAGAGAAGTAATTTTTAATTAAACATCATCTTCTGACAGTCCACTGGATTATTTAAAATATTCAAACCCCTAAGCCATGCTCACACTCTACGAGGATAAGCAGCTGGGTCCTGCCACTGAGCAGCAGGCCCTCATCTCGCCAAGCTCTCCTGACAGAAGTCAAAGGCACCATGAAGGAATTCTCAGAACACATTCAGTGCTCCCTGCTCACATCTCTACTATTCTCTTATGCTGAAATCACAAAGATCTTCCCCCTTATGCAACATTTCCCTAAGGTACTGCTTTGTCCACACATCTTCCTTTGCTATTGCCTTGTTTAAGACAAACCACAGTAATACATTTCACACTTCCACATTCGACACAGGAGGACAGAAAGAGGAGCTGTGGCATCTGGTGTGCAGGAGTCTTCCTCCAGCAAGCTACATATGTTCTCCTTTCCCTCTAATTGATCTGCAATGTCGATGCCTATAGGAGAGAATCCTAGGCCATTTCACCTGAATTTGATGACTTGGAGATGAACACAGCTCAAGCTTAAAGCAAATCCTCCAACCTTCTCAGTTTTGAAGTTCTCTGTTGCTCAGAATTATCTTTAGGAGGGAGGAACCCAGCTATTCCAGAATAGGATTGAGAGCTCTAAGAGATATTTTTAAATGTTCACCAAAATCCTTTGATTTTGTATGTTGGGGTCATAAGGATCAACCAAAAGCAGACAGAACTTACAAGTGTTCAGTTGAGTAATGGCTACATTAGTAGTAGGAGCGATTAACTCCTACACTCTACTTTCCATAATAATTTATTGGGATTAAGTTATTAATCCCAATAAAGTTAAATTATGCTATGATGAAATACTTCCTCCTGTTTGAGAGGTAGGCTGGCTTTTTGTGAAAATACTAATGCACTCAGCATTTTACTAAAGTGGAATGCAGACTCAGAGATCATGTGATAAAATGAGGCCTTAGATTCAGAGAGACAAGTCTAAACTGCCAGATCCACTCCTGAATAGAAGACTCAGCTTGAAAATTTACTTATGACATTAGTAAGTAAACTTACTTACTAAGGATTTGTTGCCAAATCCTTAAAACAAGACTAATTGGAGGAATGTTATGGGAACTGACTGGAAATATGGTCTCATTCTACATAATCTAGTAAGGCATGATCTGTCCAGACCCCTGCACATTCCCTTGACTCAACTTGGAAAAAAAATAAATTTGGTGGGGAAACCTGATGGGTCAGAATCCAACTCTCCTGTCTCTAAATGCCTCAGCCTTCTTCACACTGCACCCACACATTCAGCCTGCTTCCAGGGATGGTGCGGGAGGTGGTCCTGCTCTTGCCTGAGCCCATCCTCCTGCTCTTGCATGAGAATCCTCTCTGTCTTCATCTCCTCTCTCCATCTTTCTCTCTGTTGGATCCTCCTCATGGCCATGTAAACATATTTTTTTAGAAAAAAAATGTGTCCATATGGAAACTAATCCTGCTCTCTGAACCAATATAAAATCAAAGACTGTAGTATTATAGGGAGCATCTTTTTCTGTTCATAGAGTTAGAAATTATTCATGATTAAGTTGGAATTATATGGTTGTTATGGGTAAGGTGTTTAAAGAATGTGATCAAGGAGGGGAGCCAGAGTGGAAGAGACTGGTCTGGGGATGTCCTCTTGAATCTGAGAGCTTAGACTGTGTGAAGAAATTCTTCACACTTAATGGGTAGGTGAGGCTGGGTTTCCCAGGGTGAAGAGATCATTCAGAGAAGATGTTGACAGTACAGGGGAACTTGGCACTTGCAGATTTTGAAAGAGTTGGAGACCAGAAGGGACTAAATGATACAGGTACACATTAGTAACCAGATCTTCAATATGTACAATGGCAAGTGGTCAGATAGAGCAAGATGAAGAAGGGAGACTCTTTGGAAAGGTACATGTAAATGGACCCCTTAGGACTGTATTTTAGGCATCTGCTCTAAGTGCTTCACTATGGAAAACTTTCATTGAGGGCCCCAATAATTGGTTCAAATATTTACATTCTCTAGGAAATGCCAGCAGTCCCACCAGCCCCCTGCTGCTTAGTACATGGACCATTCAGAAAGTGGCTATGTTGGCTTAGACAGAGACAGTACAAGAGCTCATCAGCATGAGTTTGACCTCACCAGGGTAAACCTGTAATTATTGTTGAGAGAATATTTATTCATCTTTCTGGGTGATTTTATGCAACAAGCAAATTAGGGCAATAAACACTTTCTACTCTTCAAACATTAATTGTTTCACTGTCTTGAAAAGCTTCACATTGTTCTAGACATTGGAAACATCATTTGCCACTGCAATCAGTCTTTACCCTACTGTACAGAGAAAACTGAAGCTATTTATCCTCCTTTTGTACATTCCCCTTAAATCCTCTTCTAACTTCTGTAGTTTGTGCCAGGCTAGCTCAGACGCTGGTAAGGATGCAGAGTCAAGACCCCAGATTTTGGGAGATGGGTGGAAGTAGCCTTGTGGAGAGCAGCCTGCAAACTCGGTTATTGTGAGAACAGCCATACATTTTATAGGTTTCTTGCCCAATCATAATGTGCCACAGGATCAGACCACCAGGTTCCTATAAGGTTCCTTTGGTAACACTGAGTCAACTTGGGGCAGTTGTTTACTTTCCTAGGTAGGAGAAGTGGAACTCTCCTCCCTGCAAGTTTTCCTTACAAACTCGAGACAGTCACTGCTGCCAGTCAAGAAATAGAATTTCTCCCAAAAAACTTTCTTCTCTCACCTCCTTCCTCCACTTCCTCCTCCCTCACATTCACCTCTCACCTCCTCCACTCAACTCCTCCTCTGTTGCCATTTTTTGTAAGTCTCATTGCCACTTATTTTACCCCATTCTTCCAAGAGATTTATATTTTAGTTGCCACAATTGAGTAATAACAGATTGCATTTATCTTTCAGTTCTGGCTAATTTCACTTAATAGCTACCAGTGCTACACTTGTTGTTGAATTCTCTTTATGGTACAACATTTTCTTTATCCATATACTCATGAATGCCCACTTTTGCTGATTCCCTATATTGGCCTTTGTGAATAGCACTACAAGATACAACAAATTGCAGGCATCTCTTTGATATAACCACCTCATTTTCCTTGGTTCTACACCAAGTAGTAGGTTTGCTGGATCGTGTGAGAGTTTTATAATTCATTGGAACCCCCAAGCTGTTCTCCATAATGACTGTAGTAATTTATATTATCACCAACAATGTATAAGATTTATCTTTTCTTTACATCCACATCAGCATTTGCGATTTTAAGTTTCTTGCATTTTCATAAAAACCTTTGTAACTTGTTTTAAATGATGTCTCACTGTGATTTAGGTTTTCCTTTCCTTGATGACTTATGATATTGAGCATTTTTCATAGATTTACCATTTATATTTCATTGAGAATTTTATTCAGCTCTTCCTTCATTTTATCAAAGTGTTACTTTTTTCAAGAGTTACTTGATTAATATCCTGCCTCTTAGCAGTAGAAACCAAAGTTTAGCCTCTGATACAGATCTATTCACTGAAGCAATGAGGAACCATGTGAAGGCAGGCTCATTGGGACTATTGTACGCCATAGAGGGCATCAGTTTGTTCCCCAACAGATTGGCACATGTTCTAGCCTTTGTATTTGACAGTCAGTGCAACTGCCTTACTGGACAGTAGCACAGCCTAAGAATCTGCATTCTTGGGCATACATACCCTTATCCATGGAACCCTTTAGTGTATGATCTCTGGCAACTAGGCAGATTTTGGTGAAGCCAAGTGGGCAGTGGAGTCATTCCCATGGAAGCTGCTGCTCTTATCACTGCATCACCCATGAGTAGATATCTTAGTACAAAATTAAAAAGACAGGGTAAATTTCTCTTATGGTACCAGCTTGGGAAAGCACAAAGTGTTTCTCAAAGTTGCAATATATGAGTTAAATATATGATAATATGTAGTAAAACTGTGTGTGTGTGTGTGTGTTTTCTTTTTGATCCCATTATCAAATAATAAACAGATGTAACTGCTCAGTATTTCACAGAACTGACCACTCAATGTATTTTTGCTCCTTTCCTGTGACATTTCATGTCATGGTTTGAATATGAGGTGTCTCCCAGAAGCGCCTATTACTGTAGTAATGTTCAGACATGTACTTAATAGATTTCAATAGCTGTAAACCAGTGAATCCATCTTAGTTAAAGTGAACTCATTGGGTGGTAAATGTAGGCAGGTGAGGCTTGGCTGGAGGACATGTATCACCATGGGCAAGACCTGAATGGTTTAACTTCCCTGCAGTATCTTAGAAAGGAGGGAAAACAAAGTGAAGAAATCCATGGTGCAATAAGGTGAGACGCTTCCCTCCACCTCACCCATCTGTCATGATATTCGGCCTCACCTTGGACTGAGAGCAATGAAGTTATCTGCCCATAGACTAAGCTTCTGAAAATTCTCCTCTAAGTTGCTACTTTCAGGTATTTTGATCACAGAAAAAAAAAAAAAAACTGAGTAACACACATTGATACTGAGAATTTGGGTCATTGTTTTGACTAACCTAACCATATGTTTCAGAACCATTTGAAGTTGGTTTGTGGGAACACTTTGGAACAGTTTGGAGATTCAGGCTGCAGAAGCTTTAGAATGTTGTAAGCTGAGTTTAATGAGGTATTCTGATGGAAATGCAGAAATCCAAAATGAAGATAGTAAAGTCTGTCTTCTTGAGGTTTCAGAGGAGAATGAGTCTGTATTAAAAATTGGAGTAGAGGACACACATGTTATGTTTTGTTCATGTCTTAAGACTGTGTGAGAAACTTAATTTGAAGGTGGTGAACTAATAAATCTGGTGGTAAAAAATTAAAGGCAACCCAGTTTTTAGGCAGGGTTATTCATTTCACTCACAGTTTTTATAAATTTCTACTGATAATTAGGATCAGAAGGCAGCAAATGAGGATTATGAAAACTTGTAGTTTGGCCATAAAATTGCAGGTAAACTGGTGCCAAAGAAGGTGTTGTAGTTGGAGAAATTCTATCTAAATACTTTTCACAGAAACAATAGGAAAGATGGCTTAAAGGCATCTCAGGAATTTTCAAGATCTCCCTAATGAAGTCTCAAGGGTGTAGCATAAAAAATTCCTTTGAGAGGAGACCATAGGGTACCTGCTTGCACAGGGTGGCCTAAGTTGTTTCACCATGGTCAGCCCCTAGGCACACAGAGGCCACTGTAGACATGACCTCAGAGAACTCTGCCACTCTTTGAGCTGGGAGTAGACCTTTGCATCAACCACATCGTGCTGGTTATTCAGAAATATAAAATGCTATAATTAATGGGGTCTTGAAGATGTCAACCAAGATTTCAGTTTTGCCAGGCAAAATGTGGCAGTGTAAGAATTTATTTGAACTTCCCATGAGAGCTGTGGGAAGGGAGTCAAAACTGATGTGGGGGCCCCCAGATTTTTTAAAAAAAAGAGAGATGCCAATAATGTGAAAAGTGTACTGAGAAAAGCTCCTGGATTCATAGACAGCCAGGTTAAATTAGAGGCCACATGGGCTCAAACTGGCAAGGTCAAGCAGGAAGGAATATCCAGGTTCTTTGGACAGTATTTCTCCCCACCACATATCCTAGATTCTGTAACTGCAGTCATGGTACCTGTATTCTGGTTGGGTTTTGGAGTTGTTTTGGTCCCATTCTGTCTCTCTGTGCCCCTGTTTCTCCCTTTTGGATTGGGATTGCTCACTCTGTGAAACTTCATATTGAATACATATAACTTGGTTTTGATTTTCACAGGAACTAACAGAAAAGAATTTAAATTATTCTTAGATGGGAATAAGGAAAATTTCAAAGACTTGTAAATTTGGGCAGTGCTGGAACGGTGAAGTGTATGGAGTTCTTGGAAATGAACTAAATGCACTTTGAATTTTGAGATGGACATGAGCTTTCAGGGACCAGGGGTGAAATGTTATGGTTTGAATATGAGGTGTCACCCCAAACACCTGATAATGTAGGAATTTATCAGAGCTTACCTAATAAGTCCATCCTGATTTTAATGGGCTGAATTGGTAGTAACTATATGCAGGTGAGGCATGACTGGAGGAGGTGCATTATTCGGGGTGTGACCCAGGTTTCATCCTCCCTGTGGACCCTTCCTCTCTCTACTTCCTGGCTACCATGAGTTGAACAGTGCTTCTATGCCACCTCCTCTAACATGATATTCTGTCTCACATTCAACCCAGTAAAATGGAGTTGCCTGATCAAGGACCTGAACCTCTGAAATGGTGAGCCAAAATAAATATTTCCTCCTCTAAAGTATTCTTTTCAGGTATTTTGGTCACCGCAATAAAAAGCTGACTAATCCGTTGAGCTCATCAAATGTATTCAAACAAGTTGATCAAATGTTCAAGGAAGAAATACGTACTCAGTTTACACAGGAACTGGAAATGGACCTAACTTATTGGCATCTGAAACTTATCCAAAACTCCTTGGGTTTTCCACACTGCTGAACCAGAATATGGAAAACAGGCTCACTGTGTTTGCCACTTTAATAATTCTCAATTGCCACGAGTAAGTGAATCCCAGTCACCCAGGGTACAGGACATTGTGCTTGGAATAGAGATGCAGTTTTTCCAAGGAAATGATCCCTGTCACTGAAGAAACACATCAGTTCATTAAGGAAAACAAATATTTCTAGTCTAACTGAAATGAAGGCTTGTTTTACCTATTACTTAAAGAAACTTAAACTATTCAAACTTCTGGCAAATGGTAAAGAGAAGTGGAACTATGTGGGGAAAGAAAGTAGTCATATTTGTTCATTTGTATTTTACTACAACAACAGGGTCTACAGTATCTGTATTTTATGTTGATTAATTAATTTTCTCCTATCTCCCACCACATTAAAAATGGTACTGGTTTATCTCACAATAAAAAAAAATACAACAATAAAAAAATGGTACTGGTGAATTTTGACCTTATAATTTTTGAGGCAACAAAATTAATATCATTTTATATTAGTTGCAAAATCTTTCAAATTCTCTTGATATTTCTTTAATCTATGTGTTAATTAAAAGTATGCTTTTCAATTTTTAAGCAATTGGGAGGTACCCAGGCATATTAAGGCTTTTAATTTATCATTAAATTCATTGTGGTCCAATAGTATACCTAGTATAACTTTTTCTTATCTCACATTCAGTTTTGTTTTCCTACAGAGTCCTAAAACTAAAATGTTGTCATAGAACTTCCTTTAATTTCATTGTGGTCTAGCAGCATACCTTATATCACTTTAATTTTTCTCAAATTTAGGTTTATTTTTGTAATAGAGTTCTAAAATGGAAACATTGTCATAGAATGTCTGTTCTCTTAAATTCATTAAATTCTGTTTTATGGGCCAGAATGCTGTCATTTTTGTGACTGCTCTGTGTAGACTTGTGAAGTTTTTAATTTGCTCTTGCTGGATGAAGTAGTCCATGGAGCTCACTTACATCCGGTTGCTGGTGGTGCTTATACTGATCTGCCTCCTGGGTAAACTCAGTACTGATGGAGGGGTGATGAAGTTCATGTCTTTAATAGTAATTCATCTCCTTCTCTGTTGCTGTGCAGTTTCCCTTGTGCATTTTGATAATATAGTTCAGTGCATACCTATGAAGGGGTGTTGTGTGTCCTTTGAGAATGGGCCCCTTTATCAGTATCCCTGGCTTCACCCCTGATAATAGAAGAATTGTGAAAGTCTCTAACTTTTCATCCAAGCAGGCAGAAATGTACAGAGATTGTACCTGATTGCAGTGGCTGGATTCAGAAGAACTGGGACTCCAAATTCTGTGTGGACTGTGCTGCCAGATCCAGGTGGTCAGAGTTGGACTGAAATGTGCTGCAGGATTTCAGTTGGTGCTGGAGTGATGGAGAGCAGTGCTGAAGGAGGCACCACATGCTTGATGTCAGGAGAAAAAAACCTTCCTACTGCTTTTGCTTGAGTTTCTATTAGGACAAAGTTAGTGGATGTGCTGCATTGCTTTTGCATGTCATGCAAACATGCCTGCATATTTGATAGAAGTGTACATATACATGTATATGAAGACATATATAGATTGTTTTTCTACTTGACACAAATACACATATACATTTTCCAAATATGCATACAAGTTCAGAAGTCATGACCTCTAATTAATAGTAAATGACAAATCAAACACAGGTGCATTCACTCAACATACTAAATAATATTTGAACAGATCTATTAATGCTCTGTCATAACATTGAAAGAAGAAGCTAAATTAACTTTGTATTATTTTCTGTTTCAGATCAATTTTCATCATGTTTAGGTCAGAATCAATTAAAAAAAATCTGTATTAGTTTTTTTTCTTCATTTAAACAATCAGTATAAGAACAATAATGATCAATGCAGAAGGTCATATGTTCTTTTGGGGTGCTTATAAGCATTTTATTTAGTTGCTCCACTAATGCTATAACATAAGCAATTTCACTATACAAATTTTATGAAACAGGACCTTGAAGTTTATTTATAATGGCTATTCAGGATAAAAAAATGGGTAATGTATAGCAACATGATGAAATGCAAAGCAAAGAAAACAAAACGAAGAAATAATCAGGCAAAATTGAGAATAGTTGTAGATTGTCAAAGCATCAAACTCTGGTTTAGGATAGTGCCAAAATGCACATTTAACAGTGGATTAAAATGTAGTTTCTCAAAAAGCAATTATCAGGCCTTCAGAGTGACTTTGGTGCTTCTTCAGTTTTGGAATCACAAATTTAAAGTGATTTTCATGCCAAAATTCTTCCACTCAGGTAAGTCATGCTGGTTACATAGTAAAGTTTCCTAAAATCATTAGCATTACTTGCATTTCTGTAAAAAATACAAATTACTTAATCAAAAGCTGTTTGTTATATTAAATAAAATGCATGCAAAATACTGAGCATATTGGTTACCATTTAGAGATGCCAAGTGAATAAAATGCACCTGTATTGTCATCATACAATTGCAAAAGCTTAATCTCTTTACTTCACACAGTTAAGTCATGCTTGTTGAGCCCAATGATCATCACTGAGCAGATTCCAGCTTTGCCTAACACAATTCATGGCATTTGCTGCTCTTAACATGTACCTCTTCACCTTCCCTTTCACTTTAGCCTGGAGCAAATCTCAGGGGCTTATTACTGCCTCACATTCCTTTACCCTGTTCCTAGCCAAAGATGATTTACCTTTAAAGTGACAGTGCTCTTGGGAAGGTGTACCTAGGTGGAGAAAATTTCTAGTGAACACCTTGGATTCCTAATGAACATGGCACAGGTGGCCTAGGTGAGAGTCCACAATGCTGATTAAGGCAGACATTTGTAGTCACCTGTCAGAGGATACACCATGACATATACGTGTAGGGATTTCAGGTCAATGTACAGGGGAGTGAAAGTGCTTGATTTGAGCAAATATCTCAGGTTGACAATAGGTGCCCTGTTTTAATGGCTTAGAAATGCTCTGCAAGTCCTCTGTCCTGGAGTCCTGGAGACATTATTTTATAATAATAACACTTGGTACTAGTGGACTCTGAGAAGCAAGCAAGTTATGTGATCTGCACATGCATGAAGCCAATTGTACTATGTAACCTAATGTAACTTGATGACCCTGTAATAGATAACAAACTGTACTGGTTTTCCCAAGGAAGCCACTTCTTGCTCTTCATCATTTTGTGTGCTTGTGTTTTTATTACTCTCCCCTTAACCCTTATAGCTGGACCCCAACTAACCTTTACAACTTGCATCCAAACAGGGACACTTCTGAACTTGTTGATGGGAGTAGAAAATAGCTTACTGCCTGGAACAGGCTTTGATGCTCACCATTCATTGGCTGGTACTGATCCCATTGGTAAGATATAGGGAACTCCCTGTCTGATGCTCAACATTATCATTCAGCTGAATTTGATTATTTGCTTCATAAGACTAAGCATAATGTAAGTTATGCTAATCTTACTGCTTTGCTGTCTGAAATAGATTCTTGCTGTCCATGGTATCTGGAGAGTGGGTCCTTAAGACCCAAAGATTGGGAAGACATATGTAAAAAAATTGCATGAGAAGCTAAAGGCTCCTATACCTGTGGTATATACTTGGCATTTGTACTGAGATACTATCTTAAAAATAGCCTTTACAGAGTCACAAATTTCTCTGGCAGTCTCTAAGACTGAAGTTCTTTCTCATACATCTCCTTGCATTCCTACTCCTTCTTCTCCTCTTTTTCCTCCCACAGTCCAGTCTCATTTATCTGAATGTCTCAGGTAGGTAGCTGCAGCGGGAGAAATTCATACCTAGGTTGTCTGCCCCATTAGATTAAACAATGCTAATCAGCCAGAATATGAACAATTTCCTTTTGCTGTGTTTAAAAAATTAAGAAGTAGAGTGCTGGAGAATGGAATTAATAGTCATTTCACTCTTCATATGATAGAGGGGCTAAGAATGGTTTATGCCTTGGTTCTCAGGAATTGAAAAGCATTGGTGAAAATGCTTTTTTGTACTTTTTTGTACTTCTCCTGTACAAAATACAATGTTTTGCAAGAATAATCTGATATAGCCCATGTTCAAGCTGAGGATAATGCTCAAAGAAATGTTAATATTGATTATGATGACTTATTTGGTGAGGAACAAAGAGGGACATTACAACAACTGTGATGGGCTGACAGATCTGACTCCATGAGAATATTATAGGCCAGACTCTAAGGGAAATGACTAAACAGACTCCATTTTGCTCTGAGACTCCATGTTATGTAGGAAATAAGCTTCTCCCATGGGAATACCCTGCCTCTGTGCCCATCATCAGTTACTTTGTGTGACATGTTTAATAATATACAATGGCAACTCCTATGTAGTAAAGAATTGCTCTCTTTTGATTCCTATTGCTCCTAAACAATGTACCATGTAAACAGTGATTGTGTGAATGTTAGTAACCATTCTTTGGTTTGTACCTAGGTAAGGGTCATTTTGACCCACTTCCCCCTCTGTCGATGATCTCATGATGTTAATGTGTAATTTCGAATCATAGCAACAGACACTTATGATTAATGTGATTTTTGGTATAAAAACCCCTACAACCCTGTGGTTGGGGCTGTTCTCCCAATAGCCATTTTTTGGGGCATTGTGTGAGACAGTCAGCTGGCCAGCTTAATAAAGACTCTCAAATTTGGACTTCTCAGTGGTGATCGGTCTGTTCTTAATTTGCGCCCCATAACAACAACGAGCTCAGTTGCCTCCAGCTGTCATTGCCCAGATTACAACTTTAATTTGTAAAGCATGGAGGAGGATCGCAGACACTCGAGATCCATCCAAGTCATTTGCTGTAATTAGACAAGCCTCAGGGAAGTCTTTTATTAATTTTTTTAACTGATTGACGAAAGCTATTGAAAGACAAGTAGACAATTTAGAGGCTGCCAATATTCTGACCAAACACCTGGCTTATAAAAATGCCAACTAAGATTGCAAGGAAGTGATAAAATCTATTTACCACAAAGTAAATAGTATACTTTCTTATCTAACAAAGGCATGTCACACTGTTGGAAACTGAAACTCATAAAGCAGCTTTACTGGCTGCTGCTTTAAAGCTCCCCGAGAAACTTTGTTATAATTGTAAAAAACCCGGCCATTTTCAAAAGGATTATAAGATGAAAGAAAGGCCACAAAAATAGCCCAATCAGAAGTGCCTGATCTGTCATAAATATTTCATTGGGCTAATCAATGCAGATCAAAAACAGACATGTTGGGAAACCCAATTACGGGTCACCTCCCAACGCAGGGTCAAAGAAGGAGGAACCCTTTTCACCTGCAGACACATGTCTCCTTCACAAGTGTTTCCAATTCAAATAGAAGCTCCTTTCACAAATTCTTTTATGCCAATAGAGGGAGCACAAGAATAGATTTCATTACTACTGAGGATGCTTAAATATGTCTCCCTGAAGTTTGTAAAATTGCTACCCAAATTCAAGGACCTCTACCTAAAGATACCTTTGGTTTAATTTTGCCCTGCTCCCACAGTGCTAAAAAAGGAAAATTCATAATTCCTGGAGTAATTGATTCTCATTTTACTGATGTAATACACATTCAAATTTGGTCTCATATGCCCTTAAATTTCCCACAAGAATCCTCCATATCTCAAATAATTGTCATTCCTTATATTACCGCCCAAAAAACCCTAAATGAAAGAGGGAATACAGGTTTTGGTTCCTCTATTATAGGACCATGTTTACCTATTACTAAAAATAGAGCAAAATTAAACTTTTGTTCAAATGAGCAGTCAATCATTGTGTTCCTGGACACTGGTGCTGATGATATAGTTATACCTGTCTCAATGTGACCTCGTGCATGGCCCTTACAGAGGGTCACCCCAGTTTTGAGCATAGGACACAATAATGAAGAGGTGTCTAGAAGCTTTCTATGGTTGTGATGCTTCTCCCCTTCAAACACACAGCAAGTTATTATTCATATTCAACTGTACATTGTGGAAAGTCCCTTTCATTATGGGGCAGAGACAACTTACACAAGTTACAAATGTCTATGGAGTCGCCTTTTTTATAGGCGCCTCAGCAGAATTGACCACCTTGCCATTAAAGTGGAAGGTCACTGCTCCTGTCTGGGCGGAACAGAGGCCTTTGTCTAAAGAAAAGGTGGCAGCCACAGAGAGCCTCATTCAAGAACAGTTACAATTGGGACATGTTGAAACTTTTACCAGTCCATGGAATACACCCATTTTTATCATAAAAAAGAAATCAGGGAGATGGAGATTATTACAGGATTTAAGAGAAACTAATAAATATATACAACCTACGGTTCCACTTCAATGTGGATTGCCTAACGCTAATCTAATTCCTCAGGAATTTTTCTTATATGTAATAGAATTAAGAGACTTTTTTTTTTTTTTACTATTCTTCTCTTTTCTGATAATCGAGAAAAATTTGCCTTCACCTTCCTGTTTTCAATCATAAGCCTACTGTTGGATATCAGTGGAAAGTTCTTTCTGAAGGTATGTTAAATAACCCCACATATGCCACATTTTGTAAATAAGGCTCTTCAGTCTTTCTCACAATTATCCTCAAATATTCTTGTTTATCATTATAAGGATGATATTTTGATTGCTGGGCCCATACTTACAGAAGATACGTTAACTAAATTGCAACACATTCAATTACAATCTGGTCTCCATGTGGCCAGAGAAAAAATTCAATAACTCCTTATTAAATATTTAGGACATAAGATACTTAAATGTTATTCTATTCCTCATATTCCAAATTTGACTCTTTCTTCCAAATTTTTCTTCATTCATTTACAGCAAGTTTTAGGACATTTAAATTGGGCTCGACCATATATTTCTTTAACCTACTGATATATTGTTGCCTTTTTTTTAGATTTCAAAAAAGCAACATAATACCACCAGTTTTTTTCCAGTTAACTCCTGCAGTGACTGCAACTCTTCAGTGTGTTAATGAAAAATTATCTACATTTCTTACAGATAGACTCACAAAACTCAATGTTCCTTCATCTTTAATAATTACAAGAAAGCCTTTTGCCTTTGCTGCAGTTGTTGCCATTTATAATCAAAAGTTGTATATAATAGAGTGGTTGTATTATCCTCATTTTTCAGGAAGAAATGTTCTCCCTTATGCTAATACATATGCTTAATTGATCTCAGATGGTAAAAATTTTATGTTATCTCTTATAGGAACAGATATTCATGTACTTTATCTTACTTATGGAAAGACTTTACATTTACAGTATTTATGATTTTCTTCATATTATCAAGTTCTCTTAATTGGATTTTTAGCTCCTATTTCTTTCCATGCACCTCTGGGTGAATGCCTTTCCTTGTTGTGTCAATTCTCTCATGCTCCTTCTTCTATAATCTCCTACATTCCACTTTCCAATGGGATTACTGTCTCTACTGATGGAGGAAAACAACAGGTTGTGGTATCTATATTTACTAATAAACAATGTACTGATTATTACACATTGCCTCAAGCTTCCCCTCAGTTTGCAGAATTAGCTGAAATTATTTTGGCTCTTTGTATGTTTCCCACTGCTTTAAACATCATGAGAGATTCTCAGTATATAGCCAAACTGATGCCTCCTATTTACTTTGCAATTTTGTCACCTCATTTGAACTCTAAGTTGTTTTTCCTGTTTATCACTCTTCAATCTCTTTTACAGGATTTTACAACTCCAGTATTTCTTGCTCATATACGTAGCCACACTAAGATTCCTGGATCATTTACTGAAGGAAATACTCATGGCAATGCTGCTATAAAACCACTTTTTCCTCTCTTTTCAGATACCATGGAATCGCACAATTTTTTCATCAAAATGTTCATTCTTTAATAAAAATTTTTTTCTATGTTTATCAACAAGGTCCATTTCATCATTAATAATTGCTCTCATTGCTCTCATTGTACTCCCTTTTATTTCCCCTTAGGAAATTATAAACCCTCGAAGTTTATACTCTAATATACTTTGGCAGATGAATGTGACTCACTTTCCTCCTTTTAATCCCTATTTCTTTTTACATGTTATCACTGAAACATCCTCAGGCCTTATGTGGGCCAATGCACATCTTTCAGAGAAGGTCTCAGCCTGTATCTCTCATGAGTTCTTTTGCATTAACACCATGGATAAACCTCATTGTTTAAAAACTGACAATTCCCCTGCTTATACTCCTAGTGCCTTTGTTAGTTTTGTAATCAGTGGAATATAATTCTAACCCATGGAATTTCTCACAATCCTACTGAGTTGAACATAAAAATTGCATGTCTAAAACATGACTTTAAATAAAAGGGGGGGACATAAACTTTCTCATGTTAATATATGCTCTCAATATTTTCTTGTTCACAATAAATGCTCTTAATTTACATTATGAAGATAATGCACATCACTGGTCCTATGCCTTGGATAGACACTTTACCCCTAAGGAACCACTACCAAAGATTTATACAAAATACCAAGTTCCACTAGATCTGATTTTGTGGGGATTATATGGGGAAATTTGATTTGTACATTTGATTATATGGGGAAAAGGATAGGCTGCTGTTCTTACTCCTACAGGTCCTGTAGGATTCCTAACGTGTGTGATACCCAACAATCACCATGAGTTGGCACCAAGGACTTCACAATCTGATTCCCAAATTCCATTTGACCCTGAATGAAGAGGACCTGATTCCAAGAAGGAACCTCCAATAAGAACAAGAGGCCCAAGAAACCCTTAGTCCTCAAATCATCTAGTGACTTGGGGGGATAAAAAAGTTTCAAATCTGCTCAACAGTTGCTAGCCTAGATGGGTCTAGAATATACCCTGGTAACCTTAGTTACAGCTCTGTCAAACTTACCCAAAATTCAACAACTGTGCTGGTTATTACTGTGTTATTTCTCTGTTGTTGTATTCCTGTTTGTGGTGCTTCAGTACTTAGCAAAAATTGTTAATTCTTTTAAAATTTGTATCTGTCAAACTTTTCTTGATAATAAGGCTGCTATTGATTATTTGCTGTTGTTATATAAAGGATGCCAGGAATTTAATAACATGTTTTGTTTCATTTTAACTGATAATAGTAAAACCATTAAATGGGAATTGGATCATCTTAAGGACCTTGTAAATAAGGCAAAACAAGATTATGGAGGTTGGAATTTATTAGATTGGTTAGCCTCATGGCTACCAAAATTTATATGGATCAAACATCTTTTCATTGGAGAATGTTCATTGACACTTGCCTTATTATGCTGTGTTTGTTTTTGCCAATGTTTGCCTTGCTTTCTCTCTCCACCTTCCTTAAACAGAAGACAAATCATGTCTACTCAAAAGGCCATACAATATAAAAAAAGGGGAGTTGTGGGGATTTCAGGTCAGTCAATGTACAGGGGAGTGAAAGTGCTTGATTTGAGCAAACTTCTCAGGTTGACAATAGGTGCCCTGTTTGAATGGTTTAGAAATGCTCTGCAATTCCTCTGTCCTGGAGGCCTGGAGATATTATCTTATAATAATAACATTTGGTACTAGTGAACTCTGAGAAGCAAGCAAGTTATGTGATATACACATGTGCAAAGCTAACTACTATGTAACCTAATGTAACTTGATATGACACTGGAATAGATAATAAAGTGTACTGACTTTCCCATGGGAGTCACTTCTTGCTCTTCACCATCCTGAGTGCTTGCCTCTTTATTAGCTCTTCCCTTGACCCTTATGCTGGACCCCAGTTAACTTTACATATATGTGACTCAAAAAGTATGATTCTCTGCTATGAATATGAAGTCTGGTGTGGTCGATATCTTTTTTCTAGTATTTTAGAAAGCTATTCCTAATTAATATGTGTCTGGTGGTATTTTACACATGAATTTTGAATTGCAAAGTAGCCTTTGCAAAACTGCACCCACAAATGATGCAAAATAATTCTCCTAATTTTCCACATAATATTTTGAAAATATAAGATGCAGTTTATGTCCACCCAGGCCCATAAAGTCCAAAAATCTTCTTGAAAGAGTCATCAATTTGGTCAAATGATTAAGTTCCTGTTAGTGAATTTTTTCACAGAATCATGTGACTGCTTTTAGATGAAGAATGTTATTTTTTTTGTGTGTGGAGGGCAGGGTATAAACTGTTGAATGTCATGCCAATATCTAGAACAATGATGTCTGTTTTCATGTGTGAATAGGGGGGAGACTAATCAGTTTACCTACTAGCATCAGAAAGAAAATGTTCTTGAGCTAAACAGACACAAAATTCCTCATGTCATTTATAAACAATGAGCCTAAAATGGACAATTTTTAAAAATGAGGGAAAGATATACTGTTAATTTTAAATCAATAGAAAGTAGTCTCTTTTTTGTGGGCAGGGTACTGAGATTGAACCCAAGCTTACCACTGAGCTTCATACCCAGTCTTTCATATTTTTTATTTTGATTTTGACACAGTTTCTTGCTAAGTTGCTTAGGACCTTGCAAAGTTGCTGAGATTGGCCTCCAGATTGTGATCCTCTGCTTTAGACTCATGAGTATCTGTGATTATAGGAATGTGCCATTACAATAGGCTCTCTTTCTCTCTATAACAGATGCATAGCTGGATAATTAAGTATAATCTATCCCCAATTCTTGGAGCTGAAAATTCCCCCCCACTTTTAAATTAAATTTAAATTTTAAATTTGTATATATATATATATATATACAAATTAAAATTGATTTAGTCCACAAATTGACCAAAAGAGGAATTACTCATAAGCATAAGAATAAAATTCCCCCCACTTTTAATTTATATACATACAAATTAAAATTAATTTAGCTCACAAACTGATCTAAAGAGGAATTACTCATAAGGAATCACTCAATAATTTTCAGAATTGCCCTTGCCTTTTATTCAGGGAATAATGACTTCAATTAGCAAGTGAATGAAGTCATTTGTCTTTAATGCCCCAAATCCTTTATTTTTAAAAAATGCTTTGAACAAAGAACAGTGAAGATTACAAAGTTTACATAGCTTTATATAAATGAAAGAACATTAATACATTCAAATTAAATTTCTATAAAGTTATCTGATTTTATAGCACACTATAAAGCATGATTTATTAGGATATTGTATATCATAATTTTCACAGTATAGAAGAATGAAGATTATTTACTTGTTACAATTTCTCCTTAAAGAGCCATACTTCAAATTAAAGATATTTTATTTAGACACAGATCTGTGTACATATATATATTAAGTAGGTTTCTCTTTTCCTCTTTTTTCTCACATAAAAATACTTGTAACACTACTTTTTCTCTATTTCTCTACTTTTATTTCTAAGAATATTTATTCTTAAAACAGCTAATGATTTAAAATGAGAAGTTTATTCTTTTCAATACTTTGAATTTCAGCTTCATGTTGCAGTAGCATTTGGTTGAATGATCAAATTGACATTTTCTGTGACTTTTAATCTTCTGAACATATAGGGAAAATGGTAACATGATCTAGACTAAAAACTAAAATTAAAACTAAAAAAATTTTGTGAATACATAAAATTCTTAGAAAACTAATTCTAAGATTTCTTAAACTTTAAACATGTAACTCATTGAGTGATGTGTTTGGAAGATTTATAATTCAAAACATAAGAAATAAAATTTAAATAAATTGCTCTCATAAAATGATGGTGAAAATATTTTCAAACCATAATTTTAGGTTAATGTTAGCATACATTAAAGTTCATATATGCCTTCCCAGAGAGAAAATATTATTCCTAAAACCATCTAATATCCCACTAAAAACAACCTGCTGATCCTGGAAAGCTGCCTAGGTAGTAATACCCCAAGTACACTGATCCTCCAGCTATAAATTCTGCAGCCACAGGACCACTGCATCATGATTTGAAGTTGTAGGGGAAGTTTGGAGTCCAAGAGTCAGCAGACAGCAGTATTCTACAGGAAATCCTCCTTAGCTAGCATGCGAAGCAAGGGGCCACACACACTGATGAGGAGCTGCAAGTCAACCCAGATTACAGAGAACTGGGTCCACAAAATCTCTGCCTATTTTGCCCAATTTTTGCCTACAGGATTAATTTCCCTGACATTCAGTGCTTAAGCAAGCCCTCTAGACATGCAAGTTCTACTGTGTGTTGTACATACTCTCATCTGAATGCTTCTGTGGTAGATGTGGCATTGTCCTTCTGTAGGTCCCTGACACAAAACACCTGTTTGTAAGGTCACTGTGCAAGAAGTGGGCCCTGACAGACATCTAATTTTCACAGCATCAGAGTACTAAAAAATCACTCCCCAGATCAAAAAGCAGTGACACCCTTTCTTCATGTGCAGTAATCGATGACCACACAATTTCTACAGGATGGGCTCACACATCTTCACGGCTTCAAAGCTTCAAATAAAATCATCTAAGCTGTCCTTGCCAGAGAGAGATCTAAGATCCTGTGTGTGTAAAAATTGGTGAATTTGTGAATTTTTCTTCTGATAAAGAGGGGATTGGCTCCTTAGAGCTAAGGACCTTTTTGGTCTGTGTAAGCTTTCAAGTTTTGCTTTTAGTAGGGACTTAAAAAATTGTAAACACTCAAAACATATTACTCATGCTCAATGTGTAACAACTTTATATCTGGAAATCCTTTCAAATGAAGGTGTGCTCATTTTTGTGGGTATTTTAAGTTTGTATTTCCAAAGAAAGTGAATCTGTTAATTCAATTTTATAATAAAGTACTGGGATATTGTTAGTTTTATATTTTGCTCACATTTGCTGTGGCTATTTGGGCCTTTTGTGTATTCATATAAATTTTAGGATCGTTCTTCTACCAGATTATCCTTGGTATTTGGACAGGGACAGCATTAAATCACTTTGGGTTGTATGGGTATTTTAACAATATTATTTATTCCAGTCTAAAACCATGGGGGTTCTTTCCTTTTTCTTTTTTTGTTTCTTCTTCAATTTCCTTTACAGGTGTTTCATCATTTTCAGTGTAGATGCCTTTCCCTTACTTGGTTAAATCTATTTCCTGGTGTTTCTTTTTTTCACAGCTGTTCTCAACAGTACTGCTGTCACTACCTTCCCATTAAGCCCACTTTCAATGTACAGGAAAGGTACTGGTCTTTGTATAGTGACCCCATATCTTGTTACTGTACTTAAATCTTTAATCAGTTCTAAGAAGTAGTGGCAAATGCAAATTTAGGTATTTAAAACCATGTGGGATTTTTCTTTTTAAATATATTTGAATCTTTGTGACCAGTAGTGACACTCCATGGAAATGTAACTGTTTGGAAGCTGTTTCATCATCCCCATCACCTGTTCTCCTCAACAGAGTCCCTGATGTCAGATGGAACGTTGATCAACACCATAGCTGTTCTTTCTGCTGCCTCTCTGTGTCTTCAGTATTTCATGCAGGAGCACCCTGTGTAGGGCAGATAACAAGCCCAAATCTACCTTGGGAAGTATGCTCCATCTCATAGAAGGAGTTGTATGCAAACACTGGAGGTTTCAGAGCAGGATAAAATAAGAATATCTGAGTCTCAAATATGAGGGAAGTAAAAGATCACTAATGAGAGGAAGAAAGCATCTATCGATTACTGAGATATTGTCTGTGTTCAAAAGAAGAATTTCCTTTTTTTAGATTCATATTCCTATGTGTGGTCCTGGGAATGCTCAGTAAAATAAACATTTCTTCTTGTTTATTTTTAAGAGGAGTCTATCTTGAAATTATGTAGTTATCCTAAAATTGAATATAAATCACCTATGACACAAATAAATCTAAATGGAAGACTTAAGTGTTTCCTCAAATGACTCATTGTGGTTTCTGTATACATAGCAAAAACTGAAAACTAGTGGCAGAAGAAATATAAAAATATTAATATTAAATCTTTACCTCTAGGAAATACATAACAACTTTTGATATTTTAATCCTTTTTGGCATTAATATCTTATGTGGAGTACACATACAACCTCAGTGAAGAGGTTAAAATTTATTCTAAGAAGTGGAATGACCAGCAAAGCAAAGCCAGCACAGTTGGAGGTAGGGCTTTACATCAGAACACTGGATTTCACACCTGTCCAGGTGCAGAAGCTACTGAGACTTCTGAGTGATAAAAGCCTCTCTTATCTGTTTTCACACAGCATAAATCTTGGAACTATGGAGAAGAGAAACACCACCTCCAACTTCATCCTTCTAGGACTATTTTAGGACACAAGACTCCACCTCTTTTTCTTCACAGTGGTACTGGCAATCACCATAACTTCTCTCATGGCCAATGCCCTCCTGATTCTCCTGATTCGACAGGACCTCCAATTCCACGTACCCATTTATTTCCTCCTGAGCCAACTGTCCTTCATGGGCATAATGATGATTTCCACCACTGTGCTCAAAATGGATGCTGACTACTCGAAGCAACTCTGGGTGGTGGAGAGTGCTTCCTCTTAGCACTCATGTCAGATGACTGCTATGTGGTTGTATGCCACCCACTGCACTATCCTATGCTACTGAGCAGGCCACTGTGTCTGAGGATGACATAGGGTCCTGGTTCTTTGGAGCAACTGATAGGTTGATGCAAGCAGCCATTGTCCTGAACTTCCTGTTTTGTGGTGGGTGTGAGACAGACCATTTCTTCTATGAGGCCCCCATGCTGTTGTGCTTGACTTGTGCTGACACGTCTGTCTTTGAGGATGTCATGTATGTGTGCTGTGTGTTGACGCTCCTGGTGTCCATCTGCCTCATCCTGATATCCTAAGGTCCCATTCTGGCTGCTGTCCTCCACATGTGCTCCACAGAATCATGCAAGAATGTCTTTGCCATCTGCTCCTCACACTTGTCTCTGAGCTACAATTTTTATCTACATGAGACCCAAATTCTACAGGTCAGTTTTCCACAATAAAGTGCTGTCATCCTTCTACACCATTTTCATCCTAATATTGAACCCCCTCATCTACAGCCTTAGGAACACCAAGGTCAAGAGAAGTTTGAAAATGTGACTGGAAAATGTGCAAATATTAAACACCACCAAACTCAGTCTTACTTTTCAAGATGAGTTCCTGAATTTATTGATGTTTCATATATATATATATATATATATATATATATATATATATTCCCTACTTTAGCAATGAATAAAAAGAAAGTTTAGTTCATACATCAGCATCATTAGTAGTTAATGAATGAGTTAATTGCATTGAGATATATCATTATTGAGAATGTGTTGTTTGCTAAGCCTGTGAATCAGTGTCTACATCCTACCACTGTCTCAAATGTAAGTGCTATTGACACCACCCCTTACTTTGTACATAAAGAAATGTAGAGAAGGAAAATTATATACTGTTCCTATTGTCACATAGAAATTATTTCATTATGCCTTCATAGTTTTTTCCCTAACCTAGTATATTTTATCTGTCCATTAATTTTTTTTTCTATTCTCTTTACCATCTCTGTGAATTCATAGGAACTACTTATGGGGACTCCAAAAAAGACAAATAATAATGTTACTCTTTAGATACAAGGTAAAATATTGTCAATTAATATATGTAAGATGGAGAAAAAAGATTACCCACTGTTAAGCCAACACAAGAATTCTGTACCCATATGGCAAAATTTCATCTAAGGGATTCTCAGGAGTCATGCAGGAGGTAGTAAAATCCTAGTGGATATTAAGATGTAGGAAGGCTGTTTTGAGAGTCAGGCACACACTCAAGCCACAGGCCCCCTGATTGTGCTCCTGGGTTTGATGGGATTTAGGAAGAGTTATGCCTATCAGTGCCTGACAAAAATGCCTAATTCCCTTGGACATCAGTAATGCCAGTGGACAAGAAAATGTAGTTCTGTCCTGTTCCATCAACTTTGATACTATCTAATTCTTCAGTCCCATGCTGGGTATCAAGCTTTGTACTAGTCTCATCTTCCTCTTGCACCTATTGAGTTCTCCATGTCTGAGCATTCACTGTAGACAAACCAGTCTCCATCCTGTGGTGAATCCTCAGCCTGCTCTGAGGATCGCCCCCTCTCACTGCAGTTAGAGCATGCACCTGCGTAGACAAATTCATATATATATATATATATATATATCTTAGTCAATGACATAGGATCAACAGAACCCACTCTACAGTGTATTCGTGGGGTGTTCTGTCTCAAATCCAACCCCTCTTGCTACAGTCAGAAGAAACTTCACTTACCCAGAATTCTTCTGAGGGATATGTCTCTGAGTCAATAGATGTGTTCACCAGCCTTCAATTTACAGTGGGTCTGAGGGTAAGGGAAGTCTCAGCCCCACCACATTTTCCTGCAGTTGGGAAAACATCCCACCTGTGTAGGGACCTGGTAAAATACCCATGACTGTCTGACTCAAAGAGAAAGGTTCACTGGGCTCTGTTCAGGAGCAAATCTGGAGGAGGCTCAGGCATCTCTGGCCATTTCCACAGCCACTTGGACTATTCATGTCATGCTGGAAACTTTTGGGTAACTAGGATGGGAATTGAGGTTTGGGGCCCTGGATGACTTCCCACACAGCCTGGGTGCCACCTTTGGGTTTTGTTCAGGTTCATTCAGGTCAAAATTCCTGCCAACAACATTGGAGTAATCACAAGACTCAGGGAGCACTGGGAGTAGGGACACCTGCTAGTGACAAAACAGCTGTGGTGGCCAGAACTTGAGGAAAACAGTCAGCATCTTACTTAAAATCTGAAAGGCACTTGAAGAAAGGCAAGCACAAATTCAGTCTGAAGGATGGAATCAATACCTAACAATTTCATACATAAACCTACAAATGTAAAGAACATTTGAGGAATCATGACTTTATCAAATGGACAAATTAAGACATCAGGGACTGATTGAAAAATGTGTGATCTCTCAGAAAAATAACTCAAATAGCTGTCAGTGAACTTGAAGCAAACAGAAATAATACAGGAGTTTATCAGATACACTTACTACATTGAAATCATAAAAAGAATCAGAACACAAATTCTGGAACTGAAAAATATAAGGTAGAAAATTTTAAAATACATTAAATAGAAACCAAAGCAGAGTTAATTAAGCAGAAGATAGAAAGGGAACTAAAGAAAGCTAGTTGAAAATACATTCAGGCAGCGACTAGAGGGAGGCTGCATTCCTTGTTGTTCAGTAACTCGAGTTTCAAGCAGAGGAATATCTGTTTCTGTGAGGCAGTCTTTACTGCTCATTGATCCCATGCTGATTTTGCCCCATTTGTCCACCTTAATCACCTGCAGTCTGCCAGCATATCAACTACTTATGGAGTGGAGATCACTCACTGAGTGCTGCCTATCATCTGCCATTTGTCTGTTTGTTTGCATCTTGCATGCCCATCACTTGCCTTTCACCTACCCACCACCCACCACCTGAGGTCCTCCTGCTGATTGTCTGCTGGTAGCCTGCAGACCATCCACAGACTTCTAGCAGATCACCAGTTGCCTACTGTTTCCTGGAAGCCCAGTGATATGGTACCCACCTGTTTGGTTACATGTGGCTGCCACCCTTTTGGGACAACAGCTAGGCCCTGCAGGACCCCCAGCTTGACTGACCATGCCTCACCTCCAGGACACCCCAGCGTGACCAAAGGCACACCCATGTACTTGACATCCCATGCCCTGCACTGCAGCTCCCCATTTGCCAACACTATTGGAAGCCAGTGCAGTCCTCTTGGATTATCCTGGAAGCAGAAACTTCCATCTCTAGGTGTCACCTGAGACACCTACTGGAGACTGGAAGCTCATTGTCAGGTACCTCTCATGCATCAGGCTACTGAAGATTGAGAGGTTTTAACAGTATATGAATGTTGTAGTGCTGAATTTTTTTCTCTTTTTTGAAAGTTTTTATTTCTTTATATTTCTCACTCTATTTTTCTTTTGATTACCTGTTTCCTCAGAGTCTCTTTCTTCCTTTTCTAATGCTAACAACCAACTTCTTTTGATTCCACTTTCACTCTTCCTATGATCTATTACTTCTTTATAATTTCCCCCATTAACAGTTATATCCTACACCCCTCCCCATTCTCTTTGTCCACCATTAGAAATGGTAGACCTCATTGCAACTCTATTTGTTATACTGTAGGTAATAATTAAACTTAACTTGTCTGTTTATTATGACAATATTTTTAACATCTTCATAGTGGCTATATGGTTTAGGGCTTAATATTGTCTGAACTGAGTGCTTCTAATATTTATCTCAGTCTTAAGAAGTCTTGGAAACTTGCAGGGTCAGTATAAGCCTATAGGGGGGAAACTGCAATACCCCAGATCTGCTTTGCTAGAGGGAAGATACATGAACAACAGGAAAAAACAAGGAGTGTTGCATACAAACTGAGATTCTATATTAATATAATCCAATTACAGGATGGTAGAAGAAATGTCAAAAAAAGGAGTTCAGAACATACTTAATTTAAATGATTCATGAAGCAAAGGTTGAGATAAGAGAGCAAAGGAAGGCACTAAATGATCACTCCAATAAATAGTTAAAAGAGCAATAATAGTTAAAAGATCATTTTTTTCAGAAGATAGCTCTTCTGAAAAAAAAACAGACATCCTTGAAATGAAGGAAACAACAAACAAAATAAAAACTCAGTGGAAAGCATCACCAACAGACTAGATCACTTGGAATACAGGACCTCAGACAATCAAGACAAAATATTTAATCTTGAAAATAAAGTTGACTAAACACAGAAGATGATAAGAAATCATGAACAGAACCTCCAATAAGTATGGGATACCATGAAAAGACCATATTTAAGAATTATCAGGATTGAGGAAGGCACAGAGATACAAACCAAAGGAATGAGCAGTCTATTCAATGAAATAATATCAGAAAATTTCCCAAACCTGAAAAATGAAATGGAAAATCAAATACAAGAGGCCTACAAAATACCAAATGTCCAAAATTACAATAGATCCACACCAAGGCACATTAAAATGAAACCTAACATCCAAAATAAAGATATAATTTAAAGGTTGTGAGAAAAACACATCAGATTACATATAGGGGAAAACCAATATGGATTTCAGCAGAGTTCTCATCCCAGATCCTAAAAGCTAGAAGGGACTGGAACAACATATTTCAAACTCTGAAAAAAACATAGTTGTCAACCAAGATTCTTGTACCCAGTAAAACTAAACTTCAGGTTTGAAGATGAAATAAAATTCCTTCCATGATAAACAAAAGTTAAAAGAATTTACAAATAGAACGCCTGCACTACAGAACATTCTCAGTAAAATATTCCATGAGGAGAAAATGAAAAACAACAATGTAGGTCAGGAAAGGGAGAAACTACCCTAAAGGAATAGCCAATTAAGGGACAAACCAAGTCAAATTTTTAAAAAATGAAGCCAAAATGACTGGAAATACAAATCATATTTTCATAATAATCCTGAATGTTAATGGTCTAAACTCATCAATCAAAAGACATAGACTGGCCGATTGGATTTAAAACAAAGACCCAACAATATGCTGCCTTCAAGAGACTTATCTCAAAGAAAAACATCCACAGACTAAAGGGGAAAAGATGGGAAAAAACATATCATGCACACAGACTCAGTAAAAAAGCGTGGATTTTCATCCTTATATCAGATAAAGTAAATTTCAAGCCAAAGTTAGTCTGAAGGGATAAAGAAGGACATTTCATACTGCTTAAGGGAAACATAAATCATGAAGAAATAATGATCATAAATATATATGCCCCAAACAATGGCACATTCATGTATGTTAAACAAATCCTTCTCAATTCCAGGAATCAAATGACCAGAACACAATAATTCAGGGTGACTTTAGCACACTGCTTTCAGAATGCATGAAGTAGAAAGGTTTCTTTTTGCTTCAGCAGTATTTTAATTTTAATTTTTAATAGGTCTCACATTTTTATTGACAAACATATTAATATTTGTTTTGTTACTGTTCTATATGAAAATTTTTATTCCATTAAATTTCCCAAAGATTGTTTGAATATATGTAAACTACTGATTTTTGTATGCTGATTTTGTTCTTGGTAATCTAACTGAGTTACCTTACTCTTTGTAGTAGCTGTTAATAAAATATCTTAAATATAAAAATTTTAAAAAATTAAACAACTGAAAAAAAAAGAAAATACACATTCAAAATTGAAAATGGACCAAAGAAAGGAGAATTTTTAAAGAAAATACTTGTTTTTCAAGTGTAAAACAAGATTAAGCCATATGATATCAATAAGGCTGCATTTGTTTTTATTTGTGTGGTGGGCAGAAATTTTATGGTTAACTTTAAGGGGATCCAAAATATACTCAAAGCATAAACTAATCATATTGTTATGTATGACTAAAAGCAACCAATATAAAATTAAAAAATAATATGAAGTGATATAAAAAATGGAATGTTATTCAACTATAAAAAAGAGTCAAATCTTGTCAATTACAACAATGTGGATAGACTTGGGAGATACTATGGAAAGGCACAAATATGCCTTGTGGAATCTAAAACAGTTTGTATCATAAGTTAAGAGAGTAAAAATGATTTACCATCAGACAAATAGGTTTTAGAACATATGGAGCAGAAAATTGTATGGAAAGGCTATATAAATTTAAAACGAATAAAAATATTTCTAGTAGACACAGACTTGGTCTATAGGAGGAATTTGAGCAAGCAAACAAATAATAGCAGAATGAATATTATCTTAAGCAAATGTAAGGCATTAGTTAAAATTGGCCAGCTACTTAGAAAATGGGGATATATTCACAGAAATGGTAATGTAGACCAGTCATCTCATCAAAATAAAATAAAGAATAAAATAAAAGCTAAAATTCCAAAATAACATTTGATATAACATGTCTTTCTTTCTTACCTTCTTTCTTTCTTTTTTCCTTTCTTTCCTTCTTTCTGTGTTTTTTGGGGGAATTCCTGCCCTTATTCCTTAATAAATATTTGCATAAAAATTCTTTCAAATGTATTAATGGATGTGTTTTCTATAGATCCTTGTTGTTACAGAAGAATCTAGTAGAGACAGAATGCCCAGGAACATTAATAGTAGGAGCACAATTTGCTGTCAGCTTTAGCTGTTTCTTGGGCACACAGTGGTTATTTACAACATTACTTCAATTTCCAAGTCAATTCATGATAGAAAGTGAATGGACAAATGTGCCCACATTTAAACTTTCCTCCTCTAAGAAAATTTCCTCAAAGATGTTAATTCACAGTAAAGGGGGGAAATAGGAAAGAATAGAATTTCTTTATATTAGGTTGGGGGAAGTATAGGAGGTAAGGAGTATGGGAGAAGGAATGATAGCAAATGAAACAGACAGACATTATTAGCTCATGTACATATATGACTGCATGACCAATGTGATACTACAATATGTATAATCAGAAAAAAATGAGAGATTATACTATTTATATATGATCTATCGAAACATATATATGCATTCTACTGTCATGTACAACTATTAGAACAAATAAAAAAATAAAAAATTAAAAAATCTTAGGCTGGGGAGATAGCTCAGCTGCTAGAGTGCTTGCCTTGCAAGTACAAGGCCCTGAGTTCGATCCCCAGTACCACAAAAAAAAAAAAAAAAAAAATCTTTCCTCAAAGCCAGCATCTTTTCCCCACACTGGCACCACTCACACAGCATTTGCCAAGAACTTGGTGAAATGTGTTTCTTCAGTATGCAAAACAGAGGGAAAAATATGTGTTATGGTTTAGATGTGAGGTGTCCACAAAAGCTCATGTGTGAGACAATGCAAGAATTTTCAGAGGCGAGATGATTGCATTATGTGAGCTTTGACCTAATCGGTGGATTTAAAATCCACTGGTAGATATGGGTTAACTGGGTGATAACTGTAGGTAAGTAAGGAAGTGGGTCATTGGAGGTGTGTCTTTGGTGGTCTCTGGTGAGCAAAGCTGTCTCTTGGATTCCTGGTTGTCATGTCCTGAACTGCTTTCCTGTACTACACACTTCTACCATGATGTTTTGCCTCATCTGGGCCCAGAGCTATGGAGTTGACCAAGGACTGAACCTCTGAAATCATGAACCAAAGCAAACTATTCCTCCTTTAAAGTTGTTCTTGTCAGATCTTTTCCTCAAAACAATGCAAAAGCTGAACAAAATAGTGTGTCTAAATATAATCCAAATTTTAAAAATACTGGTAAATCAAGTACATAATTCATTTTTCCAAAATTTCTCTTGATAAGGACACTGATTTTCTAAATATTGTTAAACATTATCAAATAAAAATCAGGCATCTTTCCAATTTTTGGCCTAGGCTGAGATTTTATGCATTGTTGACTTACTCCTTCCATAAACACTTTGTCATGCGTTCATGGGTCACTTTTCTTAGTTTCTTCCTCTTCCTCTTACATCATTGTTTTTTCTTTAGCAATATTCTTAATGAAGCTTCTTCATATAATTGACCTTTAAATTTGAGGCACCCAGATCAGCCCTCTACTCCTTGCCCACTGACACCCCCTTGGTTTTCTTCAGCTGGAAAACTGATATGCCATCTACATCTGTGTTCCTGATTCTTTCCCTAACTTCAGTGTTATATAAAATGTGTCATTTAATAATTTCAGTTGGATTTATTATTATTTCAGGATGATAATAAATTAATTAACAATAATATTATTTCATAATTCTTTAATTTTTTTACTTTTTTAGGTTATGCCAAGTGCTTTCATATCTTACATCAAAATATTAATACATGAGAACATGAATAATAATTATAGAAAGTTTGAGAAATATACAATACATTAATATGGAGGAATTGAAAAATAGTGGGATATATACCAACATATTCTCCTTATAATCCTTAAATTTAATCTTTCTCATATTTTATTTATCCTTCTTCTATACTGAAGCATTTGACAGTAGTTTGCAGAAATAGTAACACTTTATATTTCTATACCTCTGTAGGTGTCTTGTGAGAACAAATACAATAATAGATATTATATATAGTATATTTTGTATAAGTAATACAACAAAAATATATTGTATATAATTGCAATATCATATTTATATAAATTTCATAATCAGGACTTACTCAAATTTAAATCATATTTTTCTAAAATGAAATGCATGTCTATCTTTTTTTGTACCAAAACTCAAGTTTTATGCATTGCATTTGGATAACATGACACTTTGGTTTCCATTAATCCACAGTACCTATCAAGACTATAAACTGAGCTCCAGATTCAAGAACACACACTGCTCCCCTTCCAGTGTTTCTCTCCTGGACAGCAGTATTCCCAAACCTTCTTGCCTTCCTTCATCCTACTAGAAAATCATTTCAATTCTGCCCTCAAAAATATATCCTATAAGCAGCTCACTATTCTTTCCTCAGTAGAAGAGGGTGTATTCAGCTATGTTCTTGAATCCCTTATGATTCATTATCAGTCATTTGATTGCTGATTTGATATTTTGAAATCATTAAAATATTTAATTCTACTGTAATCTTTATTAATTTACTCCTATCACTTTGTCAAATCATTTTTGAGGTGAATTAATATTCAAAATTTGTATTTAAAATGGCACAAATAAAATACACATACCATTTCAAAGATCATATAATGGAACCACCAAAAGTTTAAATAATAAATTTAGATCAGAGATAGATTTTGAACATGAGAAGAACCTAGACAACCTTAACATACTGCGGGGTATATAATTTTAGTGGTACATTTTTCCTTTACAGAATATCAATTTTTGGAGGTTAGGGTTATCTTGCTATGACATCAGTCACCTCACTGATCACCAGGGTTAATTCAGCTGATCTTTCTGGCTAGGCTAGTGTCCCCTTCCTTCTTCACCACTGCATGTGCATCCCTCCAAAAGCTGTGCACTGGGTGAAGGAGGACAACCTTCCCCAATAGAGGACCATTCTTCATCCAAGAGTATATGAGTAGATGTGCTCCCCTAGTAGAACCTCCAAACAAGCTCTTGAGAATATAAATTACCCCCATCATATTAAGGTGCAGATTCCTTTATTAGGAAATGAATTTAAAAATCAACACTTACATTAGCTTTTCTAGGTTTGTGCTAGTCTTTGCATCATGCACTGGATTTTTAGTGCTTTCTCTTCTTTTTTTATTTTTGTAAATGGATGCAGTATCTTTATTTTATTTATTTATTTTTACATGGTGCTAAGGATGGAACCCAGTGCCTCACACATCCTGGGCAAGTGTTCTACAACTGAGCCATGGTCCTAGTCCATGAATGAGATTTTTTTTTTTTACACCATAAATATATTTTATTAGTCAATTAACAATATAAATAAATAAAATTCCTGAGTTGGAGCTCAACTGAATGTTCGGTCTGACTTAAATTTTTGAACCACTCTTCCTTGGGTGTGTTGAAGACCACAGAAATCTTGTTGAGACAGGGAATGGGTTGAACCACACCTGCAGATGCTCATTCAAAGGAAAGATATTTGTTGGACTCAGTATATTTCAGACACTCTAATAAGCACTAATACAAAAATAACACCACGTTAGGAGAGTACCAAGATAAAACTGAAGTCATTCAAAATTATATATATATATATATATATATATATATATATATGTGTGTGTGTGTGTGTGTGTGTGTATACTTATATATCACTTTATCTTATGAAGTTCCAAGATATATTGGAAACTTCTCTTTCCCCCCATACCTATTAGTGAGCAATGTAGGACCAAGACCACAGCATCCATTTGAATCAGAAAAAAAGCTATTAATACAATACAGTCCTTATCATTAAGTGTAAAATCAGGCAGAATATTCCAGAGAGAACATGCAAATTATCCCATAAAGGATCAAGAAGAAAAAAAAATAAATTTTAAGAAACAAAGAAAATTTGTGATAATGTGGGACATCCACAGGTCAAACGAAGAAAGAATTAAAAAAGAAGGAAGGGGAGCAGGTCCAGGAGATATGTTTAAAAAATAATAGATGTAACATTCTTCATCTGTTGTTCATCTGCAAGAATCCAGGCATGGAACCTGTGAAAGACTAACTTCAGTTTTTTTCAAACAGTTAATTGTTTCATTTTGATTCTTTTCTAAAGGTGTTTACAATCAACTTTCAAAAATTGTTTCTTCTTCAAGGAGATTTAAGAAAATCTCTCTGACAAGTTGTCTCTGATAACTCAATATCCATGTAATTGGAGGAAGTAAGAACATCATGAATTAAGGAAGAAATCAGTGACTTCCTGAGATTCCCACCCCAACATCAAACAAACATGAAGACTTTACCAAATGAGCTAATGAGCACAGTGATTTTTAAGACTGTGCTCATAATTAAATTTTATGATTTAATTTGTGATATTTCTGTTTCTTTGAATGTTTTATTTTTCAGATCTAAGGGAAAGTTTTGCTGTTTTCATTTAATATATGTGTAGTTTAATGTAAATTGGTAAGTTGCACTTTTGTAAACAAAATTGAAACATTTGCCTCTTTCTCTACCTGAACTATTCAGAATTCAGAAATTTAGTGAATTTTCTTTTCCTGACAATATAATTATTTGCATTAATTGAATTAGAATCTCTTTTCTTTATAAAAAGACACAAATGGGAACATGGGCTATATGTCCAAGGTTTGGATTGCAACATCATTTTTGTTGGTGTATCTAGAATACCTGGCTTCCGGTACTCATGCCTCATGATGAGTAAAACAATGAACTGCCTAGGAACCCAAGATTTATTAAATGTTGTCAGTCCTAATTCTAGGAGTACAATGGTGTAGTAGAGCCTCCAGAGGTCATCCTTTCAGTCACTGAAGCACAGAAATGCTTTTTAACCAGAACTAAGGAAACCAGAATATCATAATGAAGTTCTGCAGCCCTTGGAACAAAAAAATGAACAAACCTCAGTAGTACAGTCAATGCAATGTTTTTCTGTGATCAAGATGACCCTCCACTTGATTCTAATGTACCACATGTGAAAATTCCTGTGTTAGTCATATTTGCCTCGTGGTGACCAAAATGCCTGTGCAGAACAACTTAGAGGAGTAAGATTACTTGAGACTCTAAGAGCTCTAAGTCCACAGATGACTCACTCCATTGCTCTGGACCCAATGGTAGATGGAAGAATGTAAAGAATAGCAGCTCAGGACATGGCACCCAGGAGGCTGAGAGACCTCTGCTCACCATGAACAAAATATAAATGCCTAAGTCACACCCCCAGTAACCCACCTCCTCCAGCCACACCCCACCTGTCTACAATTAACACCCAGTTAGAGAATTAATGCACTCTTCAGGCTACAACTCTCAAAATGTAATCTTTCTACCTCTGAATGAAACTTCTGCATCGTCTCACACATGTGATTTTGGGGCACATGTCACATTCAAACCATAACATTCCCCCAACACTCATGGTTTCTCCATGGGACGAAGGAGACTTATGATAGTCATTCAGGTTTCCCATCATCAAGTACTCCACAGGAAGATCACTCCTGCAATGGCCCATGAGAAACACCATGAGCACTTGTGGGATTAAATGATCCAGGGATAAAGAGAGGAGGGAGGCTCCCAAGAGACTTCAAATCAAACTTGGCAGTGGCTCCCCATCTCTTCCACAAGGGACACAGCTCCAATTGCAAATGTTCAGGGCCATGAAACTAATGTGCATAAGGTCAGTTCACAGGCCCTGTGGACATTCTACTGACTGACTCTCTTACACAGCCTTGTTGCCCTCTGTGGGTTTGCCATGGATGAGTATATAAGAGACCCTGCATCATAGCTGAGCCATTACTTCTAACCTGGGTTCAGTGCAAGTCTAGTGCTGAGTAGAATACAATGGTCAGCTCATTCAGAAAATATGTTCACAAGCAAATTTAAGCTGCAAAGACTGATATAGCTAATTCACAAGCACATACATGCACATGTGCAGACACACGTGCCACACACAGAGATGCACATTTAAAAGATATAAGAGCAGTTAAGGAAAGACGTGTGGTTCAGCAAGATTTCAAACACTCTGTTGTAATTTGTATCTGGAATGTCCCAAGAAGACTCAGGTGCTGAATTTCATGGCACTATTGGAGGTGGTGCAAACTTCAGAAAGTGGGCAGAGATGAAAGAAGTGGATGGCTGGAACATGCCTCTGGAGGGAGTGTTCTCCCCCAAACCTCTCTGTCCCTCTCCCTTTCTGCTCTTGACTGTCACAGGTAAGTAGCGCTGCTTCACCACATGCTGCCCACCGTGAAGTTCTGCCTTATCACAAGCCCACAGTGATGTGTCCAGGATATATGGTCCAAAACCTCTGAAAATATGAACCAAAACAAAGCTACTGTCCCTTAAGTTGTGGTTTGCAGGATTTTGACACAAACATGGAAAAGTGATTAATCAACTTCAGATGAACAATTTGGCAGAAAAAGTTTAGAAACAGTTCTTGAAAGCAAAAGCAAAAGACTTGAGTAAAATAGAGAAATGATTCAGAATTTTTTCAGAAAAAAATTAACAGAGAAATTGAAATAATAAAAAGGAGGGAGCAGGGTGTAGCTCAGTGGTAGGGAGTTTGTCTAGCATGCATGAGGCCTAGGATATGATCCCCAGAGCCTCAAATTAATTAATTAATTAATTAATTAATTAATTAATTTTAAAAGCAAGCATAAATTCTGGATCTAAAAGTTTCAATAAATGCAATGAATACTTACTGGCAGAAATCAGCAGCAGAATTTCTCAAGAAGCATTAGTGAAAACAGAGATTACTCAAAAATAAAAATACAACAAAAAATAAGAAGAAATGAAGAAAACTAATGATTATGAAGTATCAAAAGAGTAAATATGTGAGTCACTGGTGCTACCAAAAGGACCTGTAGAAATCCCAACAGTAAGCTTAAAAGAAATAATAACTAAAATCTCTCCCTGCCTGAAGAAAGACATAATTTTTGTGTACATAGAGGCCCAAGATCACTGATCAGAGTTGACCCAGATGTGTTTCAGTCACATTGGTAAAAGGCAGAAATGATCTTGAAAGCAGCAAGAGGAAGAGGAAAACCATACAGTGTAATACCAGAACAACTGGCAGCAGACTGTCCAGCAGAAACCCACTGCACAGGAGTGGTATTATAGAAAAAGAAAAGAAAAAAGATGTGAAACTGCCAACCAAGACTGCCGTACCTAAAACACTCTTTGATATAACTGGAGGAAACATGAAGGCAACCCAAACAACAGGAACAGAAACAATTATTTGCAAGAAGAATAATTTTACAGGAAATTCATAAAGAAAACTTTCAAACTAGAAGAAAATGATGCTATCAGGAAACACACAGACCTCAGAGGTCCAACCCACAGACAAGAGTGAGCAACCACACAAGCACAGAATACTCTAACACAGTGATCATTGGATGCAAGCCACTTATATCCTTAGTAGGAATAGTAACACATAAGAAAATAGAACAAGGATATTATATAATAATGAAGGGGTCAGTACAAGAAGATGTAACCATGGCAAATATGCATGCACTCACCACTGGAGTATTCAAGAGCATAAATAAAACATTAATTGATGTAAGAGGAGAGAGAGAAATGCCATGATCTCAGGGGATTGTATTGCCATACTTTCAGCAATGGACAGTTGTTCCAGAAAGAAAATCGACAAAGACACATTGAATTCACAGTGGGATACATCACACACACACACACACACACACACACACACACACACACACTCATACAAAGAAAAGAAAGAAAAAATAAAAAAAGAAAAATTAATAGTGTTTCTATATACTATTATTGAAGTACCTGGAAAAGAAGTTCAAGAAAGGAATCACAACAATAACTAGAAAAAAAGAAAATACCTAGGAATAAGTTCAACCAAGGGAATTAAAATGAAATCTTATAAAACATAGGTGAAAGACATTGAAGAGAATAAAGTAAATGAAATATTTTGAGATAATGAATAGAATAATACTATAAAATTGTCCATCTACTTAGAGAGATCTACAGATTCAATGTAATGTCTATGAGATTTCTAATGTCATTCTTCATAGAAATTTTATGATCCTAAAATTTATATAAAACCACAAAGACCCATATGACCAAAGCAATCTTGAGCAAAAATAACTAAACTGCAGTCTTCACACTCCTTGACCTCAAGTGACTGCAAAACTACAGTTACCAAAATAGCATATTACTGTCACATAAATAGATACAAATAGAACAGAATAGAGGACTCAGCAATACATCAGTTAACTAATTTCCCACAAAGGTGCCAAGAATATAAAATGAAGAAAGGAGAGTCTCTTCAATAAAAGCTACCGGGAAAATTGTATATGCACATGCAAAAGAATGGAACTGTATACCTGTCATCATATAACAAAATCTCCTTAATATGGACAAAAGATCTAAATGTAAAACTTGAAAATGTAAAATGTGTATGTCACAATAGAAATGCTATATGGCATCATGACATTTTTGCAGGCAAGGGTTCTGAGACAAAATCTATAAAGTAAGATTAACAAAAGCAAAAATTTTAAAAAATAGAATAACTTCAATTTGAAAATCTGGACAGCAAAGGAAACAATCAACAGAAGGAAGAGAAAGACTACAGAAAACAAGAAAATATTTGCAAACTAGAAATGCAGCAAGGGGTTAATATCTGGAAGGTCCCAGGAACTCAAACTCCTCTGTAGCAACAGCAAAAATTAATTTGATTAAAGTGTGGGAAAAAGGCTTGAATAGACATTTATCAAAAAAAATACAAATTATCAGCAGATAAATGAAAAAAGCAGTCAACATAATTAACCATAAAGGAAATCCAGTCAAAACTACCATGAGAGATCAGCTCATCTCAGAATGGCCATTTTCAAAAAGAAAATGTAGTAAATGCTAGTGAGGGAGAAGGGGAACTCTTGTGCACACTCGATGACAGGGCAGATTAGTGCAGCCATTATGGGAGAGAGTAGACCCATGTGACCCAGCAATTGGGGTACCCATCCTGAGAAAACTAACTAAGCATATTAGAGACATCTGCACACCCATGCTCACTCCAGCACTATTCACATCAAGGCAATGTCATCAACTGAGGCCCCCATCAGTGAATCCATGGTGATAGACACATAGTACACATACACAAGAAAATACTAATTATTCTTTAACAGATACTATCCTATCATTGCAGCAACACAGATGACAGTGGGGGAATTATGCTAAGTGAGTTAAATCAAATACCACATGATCTCAGTCTGTGGATTCTAAGCAAGTTGTGCTCATGTGAGCTGAGAGCAGAATAGTGGTTATGAGAGTCTGGGGAGCTTGGTGGGGCAGGAAATAGAGAGGTATCAGTCAGTGGCCACAATGGTGCAGTTAGATAAAAGGAATAATTCTGACACTATAATGCACAGTGAGGCAAACAAAGCTAATAATAATGCATTTTGTATTTAAAATTACTAGATTTTGAAGGTTCTCACAATAAAGAAATGATAAATGTTTACAATGATTGCTATGGCAATTACCCTGACTTGATCTTTACATTATCTGTCAATTTGCTGAAAAGTCAAACTATACCCCATAAATATGCACAGTTATTATGTGTCAATAAGAAAAAGCATCAAATTCATAATTGACCGCTCCTTCTCTCAAAAGCTTAAGACCAAGATGGTTTCACAGGAAAGTTCACAACATACAGGCACCTGACATTAATGTCTGAAACATACAGGCACCTAACATTAATGGACAGATAGGCACACTGGTAGAAGAACAGAAAAGAGAAACTAGAAAGAGATCAGAAAAGGTCAGTGGCTTAACATTCTTTAAAGTGCACAACTGGGACCTGGGTTGTAGTACAGTGGCAGAACATTTGCCTAAAATGCATAGATCCTGAGTTCCTCTGGGTACAATCCCAAGCTTTTCAAGAAAAGGAAATTTAAAAAAAAAAAACAGAAAAAGAAAAGAAAAATATGTGCAAGTAATCCTATGAAGAAATAATAGTCTTGTCATCAAAAGGAGCTGGAGCACTTGGGTTTTTATAGAAAAAATATATAAACTTCAACATCACATCTGATGCAAAGGGTAACTCAGACTCTAGAGTTCAGTGTGCTACTTAAAATTGTAAAATTTTCAGAATGGATCACCCAGACAGAACACCATGAAGACGATGCTGGATTTGAACTACACCTTGAAATAAATTGACCTGACGGGCATATGTATGTACCTCAAATCTTATGAGATTCAGCAAAAGCAGTTTATAAAAAAAAATGTGTATAACAAAAACTACCTACATCAAACAAGTAGAAGCGATTCAAATAAAAAAAAATGTTACACATCAAGGAAATAGGGAAAAACACTAAGTTCATATTTGGCAGAATAGGGTAATAAAGATTAGAGCAGAAATAGAAATAAAAGTGCTAGAGAGTAGAAAAGTAATGCAAGACATCAAAAAACTGAATTTCTTTTTCAAGAGAAAAAAATTCAACAAATTCTTAGCTAAACCATCCCCCAAGAGGCCAAAATACTTACTAAAAAAAAAAAACAAAAAAAAAAAGAAATTAAAGATGTCACAACTACATCACAGAAGTACACAGGATCATAAGAGATTACTGCAGACAATTATATGTCTACAAATTGGGTAAATTTGATATAATAAATAAATCACCAAAATATACAACCCATCAAATTGAGTTATGAAAAAACAGAAAATTCAAACAGAACCAAAAATGAGTTAGATAAGTAAAATAGTGTGATTGTTTAGATGTGAGGTGTCCCCCAAAAGCTCAGATGTGAGACAATGTATGAAGGTCCAGAGGGGAGATGATGCGGTCACAAGAGCCTTAACTTAATCCATGCATTAATTGCCTCATAGAAATTAAGGAGATGGTGACTGTAGGAAGGTTGGGTGTGACTGGTGAAGGTGGATCTATGGGGCCAAACTTTGTGGTTTATATTTTGTCCCTGTTGAGCAGGGTTCTCTGCTTCCTGGTCCAACGTGCTGAAGTACTTTCCCGCTCCAAGCCTTTGTGCCATGAATTCTGCCTTACCTGGACCAAAGAATGGAACTGGTCATCTATGGACCTGTGAAACCATGAGACACAAATAAACTTTTACTGCACTAATGTTCTTGTCATGTCTTTTAGTCATGGAAAAAACAATTCCTACTAATACAAGCTGTAATAAAACTCTCCCATTAACGAAATGCCCCAAACCCATGGCTCCATGGCTAAATCATTTTTAGAAAGAGCTAAGAAATAATTCTTCTCAATCAATCTTAAAATTTAAAGTGGAGGAAACACTTGCAAACCAGTTTTATAAGGCCACTGTAAAATTATTACCAAAGTTGAAACAGGAAAATACAAGAAAAGAAAATTACATGCCAATATTTCTGAGGACTACAAATGCCAAAATTCCCAATAAAAAATGGAAAATTGGATTGCACCAGAATATGAAAAGTCATTCATCATAATCAAATGAAATTTTCCCTGTGGTATAGAAGTCTTATTCATTGCATGCAACTCTAAAATTGTGATACTGCACGTGAAGAAAATAAAGAAAAAAAACCTATGTAATAATCTCAATAACTATAGAAAAGGATTTGGCAAAATTCAACATTTTTTAAAAATAAAAACTATCAAAAACTTGTGTGTAGGAAGGGACACAACCACTACAAAGTGAAGTCTCATATGGCAGCCCGCTGCTAAGATCATACTAAAAGTTTGCAAGGTGGGTGGTTTTCTCCTAAAGACAACAAATGTTCAGGACACTCACCTGCATCATATCAGTCTAGCACAGTTTTAGAAATGCCAGAAAGACTATCTCTGAATTGGGAATAAATTATTTCCAAGCCAAACAGGACATATTTCTGAAATATATGAAGCACTGAAACAACTCAGTAGCAAGAAAGCAAACTGATGGTATTTAAAGTGCTCTTTTCAAAGACGACCACCTTTTCCCAGAATGCCTTGCACTTTTGTAAAAATCAATTGGGTGGGGATGTAGGGCTTCATTTCAGCATCTCTATTCTGTTCCATTGTTCAGTGTGTGTATTTTAAAGCCAGTGACAAGCCATTTAAAATACTATAGCTTTGCAAAATAGTTTAATCAGGTAGGATGATGCCTCCTTGACTATTTTATTTCTAAGTAGTTTTTGTAGCCATATCAAATGGGATATAAATCTCTGTCCCAATTACTCTGACCTCTCACATCACAGGACATTTATTTATGCCTGAGTAGCTGGAAGTAGTATAGGAAGAAGAAAGCATATGAAATCTAGGTCACCACTTTGGGTGTGTTCTGGTGAGAAGAATTTTCAAATGGAGTTGGTCAGAAAATCCACAGTATTCAGCACTTATGGGACAACTAATATTGACCTTATAGTGACTGCTGGAACAGTGCAGGATGGAGATTGAAGAGAGGATGAGGAGAGGCACCAGCAGCCTCATTTCCATGTCCATTATCTACTTCTCCTTAACAATCATGGTTAACATATGATTTGAAAATAGACCTAAGTGTCAGTTATCTGCATGTCCATTATATTACCATGCTCTTGTCTGTGCATTTGAAATATTTCAAAATAAACTAAGATTTCTTTTTATTACATATTCCAAGTTTCATATATATATATATATATATATATATTTTTTTTGTCTAATTGATAGGATTGATAAGATGTAAAATTGAAGATAATAGTCCACCTGGATTCTTAGTCACCTTAAAGATATCCCAAGGAGATCTCTCTGCATGAATGCACAATGATCCTTCTTAGAGTGAAATGCTAAAATGTCTTCTCTCAGCTTCATTGAAGGAAGGAAATTTTTATCATATATGCTTCATACAGATATAAAATTCGTGACAACCAAATTCATGACAACCAGTAAATAAATAGAAATTTGAAGTGCAAATTTATTTTTATGTAATGCTGATGAAGCACTCTAATATCTTTTATATTTCTGAATTTAAATTATCCCATTTTGACATCATGTCTGATTATTAGTCTAGGAGGAGATGGTGTTAAATACTAAAAGCTTATCATCTAATGGGTAATTACTGAACACCAGGCAGTGACTGGCAACACTCGATTACTTGGGTGAATAATTCAGAGAAAGGTAACCTAGTGCCACAAGATTCATCTCTCTGCCAAGGGTCAAGGTGGCAACACGCAGCTGTCTCCCTAGTGTGTTAACAAAGAGTCCTTACTGATCCCTGATAATTTCCCCCAATTCCCTAATGTGTTAAGACTCTAATTAGCTGAGAATTACAAAAAATAAATTAGTCTTAACCTTTGCTAATTGGGAAGTTGCAGTAACAAGGTTCAGTGGGTGCTCAACTTTTCCACACTCATTAAAAGTTTTCCACCACAAATCAGAAGCCTGACTTAACAAGTCCCTTAACACTGCTCTTTTAATTAGGGTTTTTTCCTCCCATGAACCGTGCAGGGAATGCATTTGCAATGGAGTCCTGCCTTGATGTCCTTATCAATGGATAACCCCACAATCCCCAGTGCAAAGGCAGAAAAATGCAACAAAGCTCCTGCTCCTCTGAGCCCCCAGGCAGGAAGATGTGTGCTTCCACCCCTGCTTGCCAACATTATTCATGATCTATGGGGTAATAGATTCTACAGTCTTCTCCAAACACTTTGGAATGCACATGAATTAAAACTCACATGGGGATAGGATGTTTTAGGAAGAAAAGCAAACCCCACAGTGGCTGAGAGAAGCTTACCAGCAAACTCTGAAACCCAAAGAGCTGGTGAGATGCTGCCATTAGGTCTTCTTTACTTATTAATGAGGTGATGTGTGAGAGGTTGTTGTGTGTGGTCCTTCTTTACCTATTCATGACTTGATGTACAGGCATATATACATAGTGGCCTGTTGGATAGTCATTCTGCTCAGCTGCCTTGTATGAGTATAAAAGGATGTGAGTGAGGGATTCACCTTATTTCTGAAGTGCTGTGCACCTCTAATTGCTGCAGTGCATGATTGATGTCTGACTTTCTCCAGAAAGGCATCAGAATGGAGAAGCTTTGCAAGTTAGTCCAAGTGTCAACACTGAAGCCTAGCTCAGATCCCAGCCTGTGGCTCTCCACAGTCACCCAGACAAGTTCCCTGGTAGAGATGCCCACAGTGCCCAATGTCAGGAAAGATGATCTTTTCTAAAAACTTTTTTTACCCCTCCAGTTCTCAATTTAGAGAGAACTTAGAGAAGAGCACCCCTCTTCTCTTCATACTTTCTGCCTCATCTACCATCAGGCTCAACTCTTGATACACTCCAGATGGTTCACACCCAGGTATAAAAGTGTGTCTACATGACAAGTGACATGGTTTGCTTGTTTTGAAAAAGTGATGGAAATTCAACCATTCCTTTCTCTCAGGACTCCATTTTCTCTCTGAATGGACCAACACTCTGAGGAATGACCCATTTGTGGGCCTTCTCAGGGTTTTGACTGCATGGTGGGACTTCTGTGGGGATGAGGTGAGGGTAAACTGCAGGTATTTCTTCCTGGGCTCTTGGTCGCAGCTTCTCCTTACCCCATGCATTGTCAGACAGGTCCCTTCCCAAGAGAAAATGCTGTGGTCTGCCTCCTGTGTTGATCATTCTCACCTCTGCACACCAGAAGCCCAAGGATTTCACCATTCCCCACCCATATCTTAAGGTTCATCTTCTAGGGTCCTAGTCTACCATGTAGCCCACCCATGTCCCTGATGGAGACAGTCTATAGCTCTTGCTTAGATTGAAATGGCTGGTCAAGGAGAGCAGACTTCCACATCACTCTGAAGACCAATGCTACCTTTAGTCTGCTTTATTTATTGTGAACTGCTGAGTTTCAACATCTGGGGCTGTAAACAGCTATGGTTTGGTGCCCTTGGGGGCATTAGAGAAGAACTGAAAACACTCTGTTCACTTCTTTGTGAGTCGATAAATTCCCTTGTTCCCACAGCATTCCTAGGTCCCCACAGTCACTCACATGATCATGCTGTAGCTTGTTAAGTGTTGTTACTTTCCTTAATTTCCTGTTTGGGGTTTTTATGAACAATGACCCCAGAATGACTCTTCATCATCTCCCAGAGTCTATGTGCACCAAATTTATTACTGGTTGTAAATGAGAATTTTGTTTTGGCATATAGATTTGTGTACTCAATTTTACTATATAACACAATAAGTAGGTTGTACCAGTTTAGACATGTACTATCCATTATGAGATATTTCTGTTGATTCTTAGATAACTCATGGCATTAAAGAGTTTTAAAATAATTTAAAATTGGCTGTGTTTCCAAGTACCTCACGACTTTAATTTTTATTTCTCTGATTACTGTAGTTGAAAAGTTAAATTGATAGAGCCTCACCTAATACTTACACAGTGCTCTCCATGCTTCCCCTCTGGGCTTCTTCCTTTACACAAAGACAGTAAACACTGGGCTTGGTTGGTGATCAGACATGTACTAGTTGGAAACGTACCATCAGGAGACAAGACCTGTGGATAACTTCCTCACTTCATCCTGCCCAGGGGGAGGCTCCTCCACAAAGGGTCCCATGACACCATTAGTGACCCCTAGTAGTGCTTAACTGGGAATGCCCCAAGCTGCCAGTCTGTACCCCTCTTTTGTTTCAGTCCCCTGAGATGTGTTTCTTCAATGCAGTTGTAGGACTTTTATGTCAGTCTACAGTCTCATGATCCTGGGACAAAAAAGGATTTTAGAGTTACTGTGGAAGAAAGTCCTCAACATAGGGTGAGAATGCCATTATTGATGATTATCGATGTCCAAGTCAAATACAGGGGACCCATAGCCTGTGGTTAGACAGAAAGAGAAATAGCTAAACTCTTAGAATTTGAAATATATTGTGGTTATAGAAACTGAATGGGGTGAAAGCAAAGGAAAACATCAGAATTATGTAGTATTTTGGCTTTGGTTAAAAATCAGTGAAAATCAACTGGTCCTATAACCATCTCCATATATCTGGACAAGAAACACAGTCACTGGAGGACCAAGGCAAGGGATGACAAATGAGGCCATGGTGTTCTGGAACCATGCATTCTTCCTTCTCAGGACACTGGGCTGCAACAAAATACTTGGATCAATAGGCTTACTGTCTCAGATGATGGTTCCCATTTGCAGGGTACTGTCTCTGAACTATGCCTGTTTTCTTTTCAAAGATTCTTCTAATTTGCTTTTTAGATAGCAGTTTCTGGGTGATTCATGATTTGATGTAGCCATTAACTCTTGAGACTGCATATCCCCTCCCACACTTCCTTTATTGTAAAGGGGTCTCCAGTCTGGTATGCTGATGTATCCAATACTCCATGAACTCCATGTTCATGGTTTCTGTATTCAGAATCTATGCTTGCTCCTTTGAGAATGAACCTAGGTCTGTCATTCTGATAAGGCCTGATGTAGTCTATTCATCTCTATGGTGGCTAGTCAGGCCCTTTGAAGGATTGTTGCACACAAGAAGACATCATTGCTTTCTGTGCTGACAGGCATTCTCCTGAGGCATCAGAGTTATCAGTATTGGAGAGCTGGAGTGTGTGCTGTTGGCTCACACATAGCCTGTATCTTTGCCAGAATGATTGTTCACTTCATATATTTGCACTGTGAACATAGCCATGGCTGATGGCAGGATAGAGACATTGACAACAGAGTCATTTTGGGATTTTTTTTTTTTGGTCACTTAGTGTCCTTTTGGACTATGTGTTAACAGGAAGTAAAATGTTTTTGTGTTTCCTCTCTACTGAATATGTACTTCTTCATGTGTTGAAACCAGACCTCTGTTACTCATGTTACCATCTTTACCTTCCAGCTAAACAAGCACTTCTGCTGGTGCACAAGTGGCAATGACTTTTAACCCTGAGTTGTCATCTTCATCTTTCCACACAGCAAAAACCAAGTGGAGTTTTGAAAGTGCACTCTCTCGCCTGTCACTCAAGACACCATAATGAGTCAGAGGCCAACTATTACAGTGTTCACCTTGGTCTCCCACTGTGCTCTCCCACTATGAAGGGCACTCAGGGATTTTCCTCCTCTTGCAAGGTTGCTCTGTGTTGCACCAGATGTGAGATGAAGGTGAAAGGTGCTATTGAAAGAGTAGTGGACAAAGACAGCTCCCACTCAAAATCTTCCAGTCCTGCTGGTTCAATCATGAAGCAGGCACTTCAACTTACTGTGTATTGTTCTGAATTTGTTGAATGCAATGGCTTGGTGACAGGAGAAAATCTTGGTCCCTGTGGCAGTGGCCATGTGGTCACTGGATGCCCTGTGATGAGATCTCTGTGTCTTCCAAGACCAAGTAACATAGAAAGGCTTGTGTTTCAAAAGGCATGTTTATCCCATTGTGAATGGGGATTTGACTCATGGATATCCCATTGGGGTGTATAATAAAAGCCTCATGACACCATTTCCAAATAATAGTACCTGGTAATACCATAGATTTTAGCAACTGTGTGTTTCGAGTTGCAGGGCTGACACTGCATCCTGGATCATGAGCAATCTCTTTGCTACTTATTTTCCTACTTGATTCAATTTAAAGTCGTAGTTTTGTGTATCCTACCATGTGGTTCAAAACAATAGTGTAGGGGTTTTCAAGATGGCGGCCTAGAGGGTGGCTGCATTTCACGTTGCTCCAGGATGCAGGATTCAAAAGAGGAGATAGTGAGAGACTTGGGACAAACTCAAAGCTGCCGGGTGAGTCTCTCCCGTTGGGGAGGCGTCCCGGATGGGGCGGTAGTCCCGGAACGCAGGGAACTTTGTGAAGTAGAGTTGCTCGGCGAGATGCCCCTCCCCCCACTGAAGCAGTAAACACAGACAACTGGTATCATCGTAGAGGTGGCGGCTCAGCACAGCACTTGGACTCGGAGCAACCACTGGGGCTCCGGGCGGCTGCCTGAGGAGGAGCTGCGTGGCAAGCTGTTTAGACTCAGAGTGACCGCTTCTGAACACTGGGGGGTTGCCCAGAGGAAGAGGAGAAGCTCGGCGGGTCGCTTGGTCTAGGAGTGACTGCATCAGAGCCACAGGCAGTTGCCAGAGGAGGAGGCGAGTGGTGACTTGACTGCACTCAAAGCGACCGCTCCTGAACACCTGTGGCCTGCCTGGAGGAGGAGCACGGTGGGTCGCTTGGTCTCGGAGCCACTGCTCCTGAAAACCCGGGGGGCTACCCCAAGGAGGAGGAGGAGGAACAGGGCGGGTCACTTGGGCTTGGAGTGACTGCCTAGGGCTACGGTTGGTTGACGGGAGGAGGAGATGCGAAGTGAGTGGCTTGGACTCCTAGTGAATGCGTCGGAAACTGGGCGGCTGTGCGGAGGAGGAGGTGTGTGGCGGGTCTCTGGGTATCGGAGCTATTGTACGGGGCTCCAGGTGGTGGCTCAGAGGAGGGGCCGCAAAGGCAGGCGATTAGGTGCAGAGCAGGGTCCCAGGAGCTAAGTGGCTTCTTGCTGGAAGAGCCGCACAGAGACAAGCCTAGGGGCGGAGCGAAGTTTCCAGGACTGCAGGCAGATTCTCTGGGAGAGGCAGCCTAAGGAGACTCGCCTGCGGAGGGTGAGGCTCCCAGGCCCAGGAGGTAGGTCCGGGCCCCTGGGAACATTGCAGAGGAAGACAGCCCAGCCCAGGCGGTAGTTGTGGACTAAGGGGAACATCTAGGAGGGGAACTGACCAGCGAGACGTCCCCACTGAGTGAGTCTTCCCTGCTGGGAGAGGTTTTCCCACAGGGACAGTAAAACCAGAGACACAGGCACAAACAGGCCTTGCCTCAGCCTGCAGCCTAGTTCCCTGTTGGATGACCATTGGTCAACAAGTGGAGGCACCTCTGACCACTTGCAGGGAATATATGCCACCTGAGGGTCACCATCCTTAGAGAGGCATCTTCTTCGTGGAGCTCCACATTATCAACTTCCTCCAAGAATTCAGGCTACTGAAGGATAAGAGGGGATATACGAGCAATCTTCAGGGACATTATAAGTCGATAGAAGAAATCTGCAATATCTTAATGACCCACTGATTCCTGAACAATATGAGAAAACAAGGGAAGAAAATGCCCCAAACAAATCTAGATGTTACATCAATAGAATCCAACGACAGCATGGCAGAAGAAATGTCAGAAAGGGAGTTCAGAATGTACATAATTAAAATGATTAGGGAAGCAAACGATGAGATGAAAGAACAAATGCAGGCATTGAATGATCGCACCAATCGACAGTTAACAGAGCAAATTCAGGAAGCAAAAGATCATTTCAATAAAGAGTTAGAGATATTGAAAAAAAAACAAACAGAAATTCTTGAATTGAAGGAAACAATAAACCAAATTAAGAACTCCATAGAAAGCATAACCAATAGGATACAACACCTGGAAGACAGAACTACAGATATTGAAGACAAAATATTTAACCTCGAAAACAAAGTTGAACAAACAGAGAAGATGGTAAGAAATCATGAACAGAATCTGCTTGATATCTGGGATATCATGAAAAGGCCAAATCTGAGAATTATTGGGATTGAGGAAGGCTTAGAGAAACAAACCAAAGGAATGAACAATCTATTCAATGAAATAATATCAGAAAAATTTCCAAACCTGAAGAATGAAATGGAAAATCAAGTCCAAGAGGCTTATAGGACTCCAAATACACAAAATTACAACAGACCCACACCAAGGCACATTATAATGAAAATACCTAACATACAAAATAAAGACAGAATTTTAAAGGCTGTGAGAGAAAAGAACCAAATTACACTCAGGGGGAAACCAATACGGATATCAGTAGATTTTTCAATCCAGACCCTAAAAGCTAGAAGGCCCTGGAACAACATTTTTCAAGCTCTGAAAGAAAATGGATGCCAACCAAGAATATTATACCCAGCAAAACTTACCTTTAAATTTGACGATGAAATAAAATCTTTCCATGATAAACAAAAGCTAAAAGAATTTAGAAAAAGAAAGCCAGCATTACAGAACATTCTCAAAAAATATTTCATGAGGAAGAGATAAAAAACAAAGAAGGAAATCAGCAAAGGGAGGAATTATCCTAAAGGAACTGTCAAATAAAGGAGGAAGCAAGATGTGTCAAAAATAAATAAATAAATAAATAAAATTTTAAATATGAACCAAATGACCGGGGATACAAATCATATCTCAATAATAACCCTGAATGTTAATGGCCTGAATTCATCAATCAAAAGACATAGACTGGGAGATTGGATTAAGAAGAAAGATCCAACAATATGTTGCCTGCAAGAGACTCACCTCATAGAAAGAGATACACATAGACTAAAGGTGAAAGGATGGGGAAAAACATACCATGCACATGGACTCAGCAAAAAACCTTGAGTATCCATCCTCATTTCAGATAATGTGGACTTCAAGCCAATGTTAGCAAGAAGGGATAAAGAAGGACATTTCATACTGCTTAAGGGAAGCATAAATCAGCAAGATATAACAATCATAAACATCTATGCCCCAAACAGTGGCTCATCCATGTATGTTAAACAAATCCTTCTCAATTTTAGAAACCAAATAGACCATAACACAATAATACTAGGTGATTTTAACACGCCTCTTTCACCACTGGACAGATCTTCCAAACAAAAATTGAACAAAGAAACCATAGATCTCAATAACACAATCAATAATTTAGACTTAACAGACATTTATAGAATATACCATCCAACGAAGAGCGAATGCACTTTCTTCTAAGCAGCACATGGATCCTTCTCTAAAATAGACCATATATTATGCCACAAAGCTAATGTCAGCAAATACAAGAAGATAGAGACACTACCTTGTATTCTATCAGATCATAATGGATTGAAGTTAGAAATAAATGAAAGAGTAAAAAACAGAAACTACTCCAACACCTGGAGATTAAACAATATGCTATTATATGATGAATGGATAACAGAAGATATTAGGAAGGAAATTAAAAAATTCTTAGAGGTAAACGAGAACAAAGAAACATCATATCAAAATCTCTGGGACACTATGAAAGCAGTACTTAGAGGAAGATTTAAAGAAGTAAAACTCAAAAAATAAACGACCTAACACTACAGCTCAAAGCCCTAGAAAAAGAAGAACAGACCAAGACCAAAAGTAGTAGAAGACAGGAAATAGTTAAACTCAGAGCTGAAATCAACGAAATTGAAACAAAACAAACAATACAAAAACTTGACAAAATAAATAGTTGGTTCTTCGAAAAAATAAACAAAATTGATAAACCTTTAGCCACACTAACAAAGAGAAGACGAGAGAAAACCCAAATCACTAAAATTCGGAATGAATAAGGAAATATCACAACAGACACGACTGAAATACAAAACATAATTAGAAGCTATTTTGAAAATCTATACTCCAACAAAAGAGAAACTTTCGAAGACATCAACAGGTTTCTAGAGACATACGAATTGCCTAAACTGAATGAGGAGGACATACACAATTTAAATAGACCAATTTCAAGTAATGAAATACAAGAAGTCATCAAAAGCCTACCAAGAAAGAAAAGTCCAGGACCAGATGGGTTCTCAGCAGAGTTCTACAAAACTTTTATAGAAGAGCTCATTCCAATACTTCTCAAAGTATTCCAGAAAATAGAAGAGGAGGGAATCCTCCCAAACTCATTCTATGAAGCCAATATTACCCTGATACTTAAACCAGACAGAGAAACATCGAGGAAAGAAAATTTCAGACCAATATCCTTAATGAACATCGACGCAAAAATTCTCAACAAAATTTTAGCAAATTGCATACAAAAACATATTAAAAAGATAGTACACCATGATCAAGTGGGTTTCAACCCAGGGATGCAAGGTTGGTTCAACATCAGGAAATCAATAAATTTAATTAACCATATCAATAGACTTAAAGTCAAGAATCACATGATTATTTTGATAGATGCAGAAAAAGCATTTGATAAAATACAGCACCCCTTCATGCTCAAAACACTAGAAAAAATAGGGATAGTGGGAACATTCCTTAACATTGTAAAGTCCATCTACGCTAAGCCCATGGCTAATATCATTCTAAATGGTGAAAAATTAAAAGCATTCCCTCTAAAAACTGGAACAAGGCAGGGATGTCCTCTTTACCACTTCTATTCAATATCGTCCTTGAAACTCTAGCCAGAGCAATTAGACAACCAAAGAAATTAAAGGGATACGAATAGGAAAAGAAGAACTCAAACTATACCTATTTGCTGATGATATGATTTTATACTTAGAGGAACCAGAAAATTCCACCAGAAAACTCTTAGATCTCATAAGTGAATTCAGTAAAGTAGTGGGATATAAGATCAATGCACATAAATCTAAGGCCTTTTTATACATAAGTGATGAATCTTCAGAAAGAGAAATTAGGAAAACTACCCTATTCACAATAGCTTTGAAAAAAATAAAATACTTGGGAATCAATCTCATAAAAGAGGTGAAAGACCTCTACAATGAGAACTTCAGAACACTAAAGAAAGAAATTAAAGAAAACCTTAGAAGGTGGAAAGATCTCCCATGTTCCTAGATAGGCAGAATTAATATTGTCAAAATGGCCATACTACCAAAAGTGCTATACAGATTCAATGCAATTCCAATTAAAATCCCAATGATGTACCTTACAGAAATAGAGCAAGAAATTATGAAATTCGTCTGGAAGAATAAGAAACCCAGAATAGCTAAAGCAATCCTTGGCAGAAAGAGTGAAGCAGGGGGTATCGCAATACCCCATCTTCAACTCCACTACAAAGCAATAGTAACAAAAACGGCATGGTATTGGTACCAAAATAGAAAGGTGGATCAATGGTACAGAATGGAGGACATGGACACAAACCCAAATAACTACAATTTTCTCATACTAGACAAAGGGGCCAAAAATATGCAATGGAGAAAAGATAGCCTCTTCAACAAATGGTGCTGGGAGAATTGGAAATCCATATGCAACAGAATGAAACTAAACCCATATCACTCACCATGCACGAAACTAAACTCAAAATGGATTAAGGATTTCAGAATCAGACCAGAGACCTTGCATCTAATAGAAGAAAAAGTAGGTCCAGAGCTTCAACATGTTGGCTTAGGACCAGAGTTCCTCAACAGGACTCCCATAGCACAAGAAATAAAAGAATGCAATGAAAGAGCCTACAGAGTGGGAGAAAATCTTTGCCGTGATACTTCAGATAGAGCACTAATCTCCAGAATCTAGAAAGAACTCAAAAAACTCTACACCAAGAATGCAAATAATCCAATCGACAAATGGGCTAAGGAAATGAATAGACACTTCACAGAACTAGATCTACAAGCAATCAACAAACATATGGAAAAATGTTCAACAACTCTAGTAATAAGAGAAATGCAAACAAAACCACCCTAAGATTCCATCTCACCCCAATTAGAATGGCGATTAACAAGAATACAAGCAACAACAGGTGTTGGCGAGGGTGTAGGGAGAAAGGTACACTCATACATTGCTGGTGGGGTTGCAAATTAGTGCAGCCACTCTGGAAAGCAGTATGAGACTCCTTAGAAAAGTTGGAATGGAACCACCATTTGACCCAGCTATCCCATTCCTTGGCCTATACCCAAAGGACTTAAAACCAGCATATTACAGAGATACAGCCACATCAATGTTCATAGCTGCTCAGTTCACAATAGCCAGATTGTGGAACCAACCTAGATGTCCTTCAATTGATGAATGGATAAAGAAACTGTGGTATATATATACAATGGTATATTACTCTGCCATAAAGAATGATAAAATTATGGCATTTGCAGGCAAATAGATGAAATTGGAGAATATCATGCTAAGTGAGATAAGCCAATCTCAAAAAACCAAAGGAAGAATGATATCGCTAATAAGTGGATGATGACACATAATGGGGGGTGGGAGGGGTTAGTGTTAGGGTTAGAGTTAGGGTTAGGGAGGGGGGCAAGAATGGAGGAAGGAAGGGCTGTATAGAGGGAAAAGAGGGATGGGAGGGGTGGGTGGAAGGGAAAAAATAACAGAATGAATCAAACATTACCCTATGTGAAGTTATGATTACACAAATGGTATACCTTTTTGCCATGTACAAACAGTGAAACAACATGTGTACCATTTGTTTACAATAAAAAATAAATAAATAAAAAAATATAAAAAAATAGTGTAGGTGTGGACAACACTACTTCCCAAGCCCAAAAAAGGTAGACCTACTTTTTCCTTCCTGTTTTTCAGTTTTTCAGTTTTTATTTGTTGGCTAGAAGTCAAGGAGCAATGATTTGTCCTGTACTTTGGATATCCCATCAACCCTTAGTATGCAGCTTCCTATAACCTTTTTCATGATAAACCTCTGATTGTGATAAGGTTTATCTGCCACCATTGGAAGTACTTGTGTTTCAGAGAATTCCAATGTTCCAGTCATTTTCTGTTTTAGGATTCTAAATTTTGGGGTTGAATAATATCCCAATGATTTTATGTTTATTTCACATTAACATATTCACATTTTAGTAGCAACAAAAATAGTGTCATGTGTTATCCTCAAAAATAAGTCATATAGATAGATTTAATAAATACTTAATGTCTTCTTAGTTCATTATAGCTATACATAATAGTAGGGATCATTTAACATAATCACATTATCATACAACCCTGAATCCACTTCAGTGCACAGAGTTTCCTCTTTCCCTCCTCCTCACTTCCCTCATATCCTTTCCTTTACTCTACCAGTATTCCTTCCATTTATTGTCATTTTTTAATTGGTGCTTTAGAGGTACATGTACAGGTGAGGTTCACTGTGGTATACTCAAACATGCACACAGCATAATTTGATCAATTTTATTTTGCAGTTCCTCCCTTTTCCTATCCCTCCTCTCTTCCCTTTCTCCCCTTCCTCTATTGCACTGATCTCCCTCCTATTTTCATGGGACCCCATCCCCTCTTTCTCCTCTTGTTTTGGTCTAAATTCCTCATAGGAGAGAAACCATTTTAACCTTGGTTTTCTGTGTCTGGCTTATCTCACTTAGCATAATATCCTCCAGTTCTACCTATTTACCAGAACTGCTATAATCTCCTCTTCTTTACACTTCTTATTCACCAAATCCAACCAGTCCATTTTCATTGGATCTGTTTGTCTTTTGCATGGTGTGTCAAAGTAGCTTGTGTTTCTCTCTAGCATAGCATAGGGAAGGAGAAAAAGCATGACCCCAAAGGAAACTGCAAATAGAAGTATGCTACAGATGAATGTAAATGGTTCTTGTCACTCTTCTCCTATAGTGACAGAAAAGACTTTATTTAGCCAGTCAATAGTATGTGTATAAGATCATGTAACTAGTCCCTGCAAGGACCTTCACTTACTTGGGTTTCTGATGTTAGGATAATAAACTAATAAGATGAAAGGAGGACCACATACCATCATATTTAATAAGCGAAGAAATATAATACATAAGTAATTTAAAATATCCTAGTGGTGACACTTTAAAAGTAAAAAGAAATTGAAAATTAATTGTAATAATATTTATTGAAGATAACATCTAAAAGATTTTAATAAGTTGTGAATGTTAAAAATTAATGATGGTATATTTTATATTTTATGTAAGAAGTCTTCAAAAATATTTTGTATTATAGTTCATATCAACTCAGGCACTAATGTTTTGTTGAAAATTCTTAAACAGTATTTAAATTTAATAAAATTTACAGTTGAAAAATTTAGATTCATATGCCCACAATTTCAAACATACTCAAAAGACTTCTTCAATGAATTGAATAACCAAAATCATTTTTCTGCAATATTTGCATTACATATTTACCTAATTATTCCATCATTTTAAAGATATTTATTTTGAAGAAAAAGCATATTCATTTCAAGACTAGACTTAATCAAGTTATTAACATCAGATTAAAAACTTAAGCAGATAAACTTAAAAGTAACTATATTCATCAATGTCAACAGTGTTTTCAAATGTTTTTATGCAGATTTGCAGAGAATTTATAAAACTGTAGGTCAAAATTAAATTATTTTGCATATCATGTAAAATTATAAAATGTGTAAAATCATTATTGACTAATATCACAAAGTATTTAATTTCAACAAACTTTTTTGTGTCTCTCATTTGGTCATAAGTTTTCCTTTGCTGGTGTTTTCAAATATGGTTGGTGCATATACAGTGCGACAGGGCTAAAATCACATGAATCACACAGCCATTTCTTGTCTGAATTATGGAAATATTTGCTATTTACTTTTTTTAGGAAGATCTGGAATTGGAATAAAAAAAAACAGCAAGTCCCTGTAAAATCCTCCCTTGACTCAATCAGTGAACACTGGCATAGAAAGAAAAATCACTAAACTTGCTGTTGTACTATAAAATCTAATTAATTGAATTGATTAGTGAATAATCAGCATATACAAGTTCATGAATGAATTTGACAACTGTGTCCATGACATACAGATTCTCCTTCTGAAAACCAAGCACTATTTCCATGTTTATCACATGTGAAACAGAATAGAAACACGTTATTAAACTGATTTAAAATTCCAATAAATCTAAACATTTGGGGTCTTTTGTTTTTATTGATGCATGTTAACTATAGAGAAGTTGGATTTCACTGCAGCATATTTATACATGCATGCAGCACAATTGATCAGTCTGGCTTCCCAGTACCCCATTCTCCCCTCCGCCCTCCCCAATCTCCTCTCTCTATCATACTGATCTGAGATTTTCATGAGATCATTTTTTCTTCTTCTTGTCCAGCTTCAACATCTGAGAGAAAACATATGACATTTGTCTTTATGTGTGTGGCTTATTTTGTTTAACATAATGCTCCCTAGATCCATCCATTTTCCTTCAAATAACACAATTTTGTTCTTTATTGCTGAAAAAAATCTCCATTGTGTGTGTGAGAGAGAGAGAGACAGAGGGTGTGTGTGTGTGTGTGTGTGTATGTGTGTGTGACATATTCCTTCTTCATTAATATGCTGATAGCTTTGTTATGGAATAGAAGACACAGAGACAGACCCACACAGGAACTATCATTTGATTCTTGAAAAAGGTGTTTTTCTCAGAATATACCTTCAGAGTATACAGTTATTTATAATGAATAAATTTTAGAATAGACTGTGAAAATAAACCTATGTTCACTTCCTGGCTAGGATGGGTTCTCTGCCCTTGGGTCTGATGGTCTCATGGTCATTGGTTCCATGGTAGAAAACTAGCCTAAAACTGGTTACTGAATTTCAAGTTTTTATTAAGATACTTGATTTTAGCCTCCAGAATATTATTCATTTTTACCTAATTATGCTACTGAATAATTTATACTTAAAATATTTATTAATAGGAAAAGTAGGGATCAGATAAATTAGGCTAGACTCAGTCTCTGATTTACTTAAGAAAATAAAACAAAATATTTATATAACTTATCTCACCTTACAAATTGGCAAATTATTATAAGAAGTTTGTTTTAAGAACAAATAAATCTTTGACATATTTTGGAACATTTTCATGTAGTCATTCAAGAATGCTAGGAGTAATAATAGTTGTAAAATGTTTTCTTTAGATTTATAGAAACTCCAAATACTGTTTTTGTTATGGTTACTTTTATTCTTAGTAAATAGATTGCATTAAGCCAATGCATGCTCAATGCCTTGTTTTCAATGCTTTTTGCAGAACAGAATTTAGAATATGCAGTTTGAAGTGACACCATTACAATAAGGCCTCTACATTTTTTATTTGGCTTCTGTAAAGCCTCAGTGTACAACTAACAACCAGACATAGCATATACCTCGATGAATCAGATTAGTTCTGCTCACCTCTGTGACTGTATGCATGAATTTATTTATGAATATTCTTTAAAGATATAGTTCTATTCATTTAAAAGTGATATCACAAATGCCAATTCTGCATAGAGGACATGAGAAATTTCAATTGCTCTTTAATTATAATATTCTTACTATAATAATTAAAAGCATCCAAATTTTAAAATTAGTCTTATACTCTGTGTGATAAATTACCACAAGTTTGATGCTTTCAAACAGCAGTTATTTATTAGCATAACCATCACAGATGTCAGAAGTCTGGTCAGCCTTTCGATGATTCTCTTCTTAGGGCCTCACTAAACTGAAATAAGGGCATTAGCAAGAGTGCATTCTTATCTGGAGGGTGTGTGCAAGAGAGTCCATTTCCAACATCTCTAATGTAGCTATCAGAATTCTTCTGCCTGTGGCTATAAGAATCAGGTACAGATTCCTGGCATTGTTGGATTTGAACATGGGGTCATGTGCAAGCACCAAACAGTTTGTTACAGATGCCTAACAAGAGAAAAAATAATTATATCCTTGTGTTTCAATTTCTATATCTGTCTAATGGAACAAAAATAACAATGATGTTATTGTGGGCATTAAATCATTTCATGTATGTGAGGCAACAAGAACAGTATATTACACAAATATAAATTGTATATTTGTAGAGGCTAAAGTGAATCATTGTTCTTGATTTGTCTCTGGATATATCTGTACCACACACATATGTTTTATTAGTTGTTATGCACATACAAGCATACAAATCTATGAAAAAAAATTCTTTCTCTTAGCATTTTTGTTCCTATTAATTGAATTAAAAGTTCTGTTTTATTTAATCCACATTTTTCTAAAAGGTAAAGTTCTTTTCATTTGTTTGCTTGTTTCATATACAAGTACACTATTCACTTTATTTTTAATAAACAAATTTTTAACTAATACATAAAAACAAAAAATTACACATATTAATAGACTTCTGTGTGATTTTTTTTTGGTACCCAGGATGGAACTCAGGGGTTCCTCAACCACTGGGCCACATCCCCAGCCCTATTTTGTATTTTATTTAGAGACAGAATCTCACTGAGTTTCATAGCACATTGCTTTTGCTGAGGCTGACTTTGAACTTGAGATCCTCTTGTCTCAGCCTCCTGAGTTGCTGGAATTATAGTTGTGTGCCACCACAAGAGGCACTCCATGATATTTTGATACATGTATTAATTGTGTAAAATTTAAATCAGATTAAGCACATTAATTATTTTCAAATGTACTATTCCTTTATGGTAAAAACAGACAAATATTTCTTCTATCATTTTGAGTTATAAAAGTATGTAAATTTAGATCATCTATATATATTGCCTTTGTGTGTGTGTGTGTGTGTGTGTGTGCTGGTACATAGGATCCAAACCTCATATTGTTCTGGGAAAGCACTCTACCACTGACCTATAAACCCAACTCTATTGCCTACTTTTAAAATTTGAGTTATTTGCCTTTCAGAAAATTAATTTTAGTGTCTTATATATTCGAATATCAATTCCTCATCAGATATAGTTTGAAAATATTTTCTCCTGTTCTTTTGGTTTTCTCTTCAGTCTGAAGATTGCATTCTGTCCTGTGAAGATTTTAATTTGATATAATTTCTTTTGTTTATTTTGCTTTGTTCTTGTGCTTTTGAAGTCTTATCCAAAAAAAATCATACCCATTGTCATGTCCTGAAGGGAGATTATACTTATTCCATGGACTGTAGTTCACCATACTGCCCTGTGTTATGATTAGATTAGTTGTCCCCCAAGAGCCTATGTGTGAGACAAGGTAAGACAGCATAGAGGTGAAATGATGGGGTTATGAGAGTTTAACCTCATCAGTGCATTAATACCCTGATAGGGATTAACTGAGTGATAACTAGGCAGGTAGGCTGTGGCTGGAGGAGGTAGGCCATTGTGGGGTGTTGCTTTGGGGTTTATATTTTGTCATGGTAAGGATTCTCTCTCTCTCTCTCTCTCTCTCTCTCTCTCTCTCTCTCTCTCTCTCTTTCTTGGCCTCATGTTCCCAGTCCCTTCACACTCTTCTACCATGATATTCTTCCTCAGCTTAGGCTCAGAACAATAGAGTCAGCCATCTATGAACTGAGACCTCTGCAACTGTGATCCCCAGAGTAAACTTTTGCTCCATTAAAATTGTTCTTGTTAGGTCTTTTGGTCACAGCAAGAAAAAGTTGACTAAATCATCCTCTTTGCTTCCACCCAGGGAAGTAAGCACAGGCTCTCTACTACAGAGTGTTTGTCTTAATTTATAGCAGTCAAGAAGAGAAGAAAAGCTTTTGAAACAAAAAGTCTGCCTTGAAGGTACTTCTGCACCTGGTGACCTGAAACTTAAGTTGTGAATAGCCTGTAGCACAGCTGAAGGGTGCACTCTTCCAATAGACAGCTTGGCCTCAGACTATCAAAGCAGTGAAATCCAGTCAATCATAAGCTGAAGATGCCAAAGCACAAACACATAAGACAAACCTCACACAGCCACCGGTAGGGTTCTTTCCACACACCCCTCCCTTGATATTAACAGAGCTGCACACAGTGGTATGGAGTATGCTGATCTGTTTTTGATCCTGAGTGATGTGACATCCATGGACATGTTTATGCTCAATTAAACTGTTAAATTTATATAAAATTTTTATTTTTGCAGTGGGAAGTGAGGTAGAACTTCCTCAGGAACCATGTGAGCAAGTGAAGCCTCCTCCAGGGGTCATTTTGCCCACTGGTCTCTTGCAGCAACAGGAGACCACAGATTAGTACTGAGCTCCACCAGTTCATGTTCTGTACTCCTTTGAGTTCAGCTGAGCACTTTTTGTGTGTGGGAATGTGCTGGGGATTGAATCTAGGGCTGCTCTACAAATCAGCTACTACTCTGGGTCCCCTTTTTGAGACAAGATCTTGAGACGTTGCACAGGCTAGTCTTGAACTTATGATTCTCCTGCCACAGACTCTTGAGCAGGAGGGATTCCAGACCTACACCACTGTGTGAGGCAATATGAGCAATTTTTCACCTGACCCTCTTACTTTCCAAACATTGCTGATGGCCAGATTGTATCCCAAACTTGAGTGGATTGAATTCAGTTAGCAGGCATCCAGTAGGTCCTTTTGATTACAGGATTTTAATCCAAGAAGTCTGACTACAGCTAATTCAATGTATAAGATTTATGGATCCAGAACTTGTCTACTTTTTGGAAAATTGATTAATATAATTAGAAAGAGCTAAGTATTAAAATGACCACAAGGGGAATTTATAATTTAAAGAAAATTATTTAGCTGTGATGCCCACTGGAAAATAAAGTCTCATAAAAAAACTATGTATATTCTATCAAAATGTATTTTGATAGGTGCATTAATACATTTAATTAATTTAAATAAATTAATTATATATTTAATTTATACATTTAACTAATTAGAACAAATAAATTTTTTTAAAAAAATTTATCAAAACAATACAATGTTAATTGGTACACAGGCATATGAAAGATCAAGTGGAAACTGCCTTCCTCAAACAGTGTCACAAAGGGCAGATGAAAAGCCTCAGTACCAAACTGCAGACTGGTGAAAGAAGACCCATCTGGATGACAGGGCATTCTTCCTTCTATCCCTGTCTTTACAGCAATGTCCCAATTCTTTAACCTCTGCATCAAAACACATTCTCACCTTGAGGAAAATGGAAATGCATTTTCAAGTGGTAGAGGATCATCTATTCTCAATTTTAAGAAAAGTTCATTTTTGTAATCATACATGTGCATAGGGTAATGATGATTACATGAATGGTATGAATCTACATTATGTACAACCACAGAAATGAAATGATGTACCCCATTTGTGTACAATGAATCAAAATAAAGTCTGTAAAAATTTAAAAAGAAGTAAAAAAATGACTTCTGTTATTAATAGAAAGATCTGCATCATGCTTTCTTACTGGTAATTTCACAATAAACATATTCACTAAGCAAAAAAAAAAAAGAAAAGTTCATTTGTTTCATAGATGTCAGCAACCCATAGCATCAAACAGACACAGGCCATTACTGGTGGACATGTCACTATGCAGGGGATGGCAGTAATCACTGGAATATCTATATCCTTAATTTTAGAAATGCATGTAATTCTCACTCACCTATATATTGGTACAAGTGAATGCTTCAAGACTTCAATGGATTGTCCCCAGGGGTGCGTTTATCAAGTAAAAACACTTCCTATGGTCCACCAACTGAAGAAAGTCACACTTTCATGATCTGGAACCTGGACAATGGGTCTTCCAGAATGCCTAAGAGAAAGATGGCTCTTGACCTGCCTGGACAGGCCACATGCAGCTCATTCCACCAAATCCACTGCAGCACAGATTTGGAATGCAACCTGGGGCCCATAACAGTTTAAATGTGCTTTGTTTCCTAGCATCATGTGCTAGAAGTTTGGTCCTCAAGGTAGCAGCACTGACATGCAGGATGGCCTTTAGGAGGTGGAGCCTGAGGGAGTGATGGGATTATGACCACCCAGGTAAGAGATTAATTCCAGTCCTGGGGAGAGTTTGGGTCTCACAGCAGTGGCCAACATTCTTAAGTGCTCTTTATTGCTGTGGAAGAGTGAACCTAGCCCCTCTTCAGTGTTTTGTCTCTTTTACCACACAACCTCTCCTGAGCATGCTCCTGCTGTGTGATGCCAACTGCCACAAAGCTGTCACCAGAATGCAAGGTACCTCCAGGCTGAGCTCAAGCAGCCTCATTTCTTCAAAAAGTAGTCCCAAGTCATAAGGAAGTTACATAATACAAAAAAGGGCTATGATAGCCACATCTCACAAGTGGAAGGAACTCTCCAGACTCCTGGAAAAACACACTTCTTATAGTCATTATGGTAATGCTGACTGTGGACATTTTCCCCAGAAGCAAAGGCATTTCGGATGTGGACAGCTTTCCCATGATCACGGGGATGGGCTTCTCTACCACCATGAAATTCATGCTTATCTCCTCTTTCCCTCATTTCCTGTTGTCTCAATCTTTCCTCTTTCTCATAGACCAATCCAGAAGACCATAATCTGGGGATGGCTTAAGCAAAGGTTTATAATCCAGCAAGACATGAGAACAACTGCTTGATGTGTAAACTAATGCTACAAAGACAGGTGAAAATTACATTTTGGGTGATCTCTACATATCCCTATTAAGAGTCATCCTGAAACCCCAAAGAAAATATAGGAAGTTAGTTATTGATATTTTGCATAACAACTTGCTTTCTCACATTCACTGTAAGCAACAACCCGATCTCTCCAATGAGCATCTAAGTGCTACCAGGTATAGAAATGCTGCCTCACTGAGGTTTGCAAAATGCATCTTGCACTTCTGGCATCCTATACTCCAGATCTGGGAAATGCCTGTACAGGAAAGACCAATTGCTGTAATGACACCAGACAAAGCCTAGTATGGCTCCTTGCAACCAATGTGGTTGTGTACACCTTTAGCATGCTATAAGAGGATCACACAGGAGGGAGTCTCCCACTGGTTCCTGTTCAGAACCATGCAGATCTGTGGGTGAGCAGATTGGACCCAGTCCACACCTTTGCAGTGTCCCTCGTCCAACTCCCAAGGGCTATATTGAGTCTATGGAGAATTGTTCTTACTCAGGTTTGTGTCCTCTCTCATTCTGATTCTGTTACTTGGCCTTGCTGAATTTTGCCTTCTGAATAGTTTTCCCTGGAAGTTTTCATGATCATTTCTTTAAACCAAGGTCAAAATGGTCAGTAACCAGAATTAGTACCAATATTGTCATAGAAGAAGGTAAACTGGTTTCCACTGAGGAAATATTCCATCTCATAGGACACTTGGAGGCTCACGATACATAAGTGTACATGAGAATATGTACTTACGTAGTGCAGTGCTGATTGTGTGGAATTTAAAGTTGATGCATAAGTTGGAAAAACTGAAAGCATTCCCCCTTAAAACTGGAACAAGGCAGGGATGCCCTCTTTCACCACTTCTATTCAATATCGTCCTTGAAACTCTAGCCAGAGCAATTAGACAGACCAAAGAAATTAAAGGGATACGAATAGGAAAAGAATATCTCAAACTATCCCTATTTGCTGATGATATGATTATATACTTAGAGGAACCAGGAAATTCCACCAGAAAACTCTTAGAACTCATGAGTGAATTCAGTAAAGTAGCAGGATATAAGATCAATGCTCATAAATCTAATGCATTTTTATACATAAGTGATGAATCTTCAGAAAGAGAAGTTAGGATGACTACCCCATTCACAATAGCCTCGAAAAAAATAAAATACTTGGGAATCAATCTCACAAAAGAGGTGAAAGACCTCTACAATGAGAACTACAGAACACTAAAGAAAGAAATTAAAGAACACCTTAGAAGATGGAAAGATCTCCCATGTTCTTGGATATGCAGAATTAATATTGTCAAAATGGCCATACTACCAAAAGTGCTATACAGATTCAATGCAATTCCAATTAAAATCCCAATGATGTACCTTACAGAAATAGAACAAGCAATCATGAAATTCATCTGGAAGAATAAGAAACCCAGAATAGCTAAAGCAATCCTTTGCAGGAAAAATGAAGCTGGGGGTATCGCAATACCAGAACTTCAACTATACTACAAAGCAATAGTAACAAAAACGGCATGGTATTTGTACCAAAGTAGACAGGTAGATCAATGGTACAGAATAGAGGACTCGGACACAAACCAAATAATTACAATTTTCTCATACTAGACAAAGGGGCCAAAAATATGCAATGGAGAAAAGATAGCCTCTTCAACAAATGGTGCTGGGAGAATTGGAAATCCATATGCAACAGAATGAAACTAAACCCATATCTCTCACCGTGCACGAAACTAAACTCAAAATGGATTGAGGACCTCAGAATCAGACCAGAAACCCTGCATCTTATAGAAGAAAAAGTAGGTCCAGATCTTCAACATGTCACCTTAGGACCAGACTTCCTCAACAGGACTCCGATAGCACAAGAAATAAAAGCAAGAATCAACAACTGGGATAGATTCAAACTAAAAAGCTTTCTCTCAGCAAAGGAAACTATCAGCAATGCGAAGAAAGAGCCTACAGAGTGGGAGAAAATCTTTGCCAATCATACTTCAGATAGAGCACTAATCTCCAGAATCTAGAAAGAACTCAAAAAACTCAACACCAAGATTACAAATAACCCAATCGACAAATGGTCTAAGGAAATGAACAGACACTTCACAGAAGAAGACCTACAAGCAATCAACAGATATATGGAAAAATGTTCAACATCTCTAGTAATAAGAGAAATGCAAATCAAAACCACCCTAAGATTCCATCTCACCCCAATTAGAATGGCGATTATCAAGAATAAAAGCAACAATAGGTGTTGGCAAGGATGTGGGGAAAAAGGTACACTCATACATTGCTGGTGGGGTTGCAAATTAGTGCAGCCACTCTGGAAAGCAGTATGGAGATTCCTTAGAAAACATGGAATGGAACCACCATTTGACCCAGCTATCCCACTCCTTGGCCTATACCCAAAGGACTTAAAATCAGCATGCTACAGAGATACAGTCACATCAATGTTCATTGCTGCTCAATTCACCATAGCCAAATTGTGGAACCAACCTAGATGCCCTTCAGTTGATGAATGGATAAAGAAACTGTGGCATATATATACAATTGAATATTACTCAGCCATAAAGAAAGATAAAATTATGGCATTTGCAGGCAAATGGATGAAATTGGAGAATATCATGCTAAGTGAGATAAGCCAATCTCAAAAAACCAAAGGAAGAATGATCTCGCTGATAAGTGGATGATGACATACAATGGGGCGTGGGAGGTGTTAGTTTTAGGGTTAGAGTTAGGGTTAGGGAGGGGGGCAAGAATGGGGGAAGGAAGGACTGTATAGAGGGAAAAGAGGGATGGGAGGTGTGGGGGGAAGGGAAAAAAATAACAGAATGAATCAACCAACATTACCCTATGTAAATTTATGATTACAAAAATAATATGCCTTTACTTCATGTACAAACAGAGAAACAACATGCATCCCATTTTTTTACAATAAAAAAAACACTTTTACTGCCTGAACTTTAAATCATTTCACATTGCTCAGTGTGAAACCTGCAGACTTGTGTTAGAGTCTATTTCAGTTTCTTGGCACTATCCTTGTGGTGTCCATCTTCATGCCTGATATGTGGTGCTCAATGGAAAACCTTTGTGCATAAAACAAACTTGCTACAATCAGTAACTAAATTATAAGAAAATTACGAGAATCCACTAAGTCATTTGACTTGGAAAGTTTGCATTCTGTGCTGATATCAAACAAATCTGTTGTGTTGGTGGTAGGAAGTGGTTCCATTGCCTATGATTTTGGTCAAGCTCTCAAAATTGAGAGACTCAAAAAAAGGTCTAATTGCTAAATTATTTATCCAATGCTGCACCCACACATTCTTTAAGCTTGACCTAATGCTACCTCTGTTCATGGTGAACCGCAGCATCATCTAGGTATCAAAAAACAGCATTCTAAAACAGGAATGAACAATCAGAAAATGTAATCAGGAAAACAAATGTATTTATAAAAGAATAAAAGTAAATAAACTCTTAGCAATTAATTAAAATAATAAAAAAATAATACATCTGCAGACCCCTGAACTAGAAATTGTTCAAAGAAAGGAAGGTTGAAAGAAAGGATCAAAGACACTTGTATCTATGAATTAGACTGAGTATTAAAATAGATATGCACCAAAACTAATCCCTCAAAACATTTAGTTGTTAGGTTTTTCCAAAATTTACAAGAGGATTCTAACATTTACGTGGGAATTCAAGAGACCTAGCATAGCTGAAACTGGCCAGAGTAATAGAATTGAGACTCACTTCCTAGCTCCACACTTACCATGACACATCATGGTAACATAAGATAGAGAGGCAGATACCTAGAACCAGAACTGGGTGTACATAAGTAAATAATGAATCTAGGATCAACTATATATTCATGAGAGTATACAAGCAATTCAAGAGGAAAAGTATACTATCACAAATGTATAGTTGCCTGTAAAAAAATGGAGCTGAATGGCACCTCACACTACACAGAGTCCCCTCAAGGTGGGTGCATATTAATGCAAGATTTAAAGTCACCACTCTTTTAAAGAAAAATTAGGCTTAAATCTTTTGAACTTTGATTAAATAATGTTTCTTTGATATTATATTAAAACAACAAGCATGAAAATAAATCTAAGTTGAACTCAGTTAAATACATTACAAAAACAGTAAAAAGACAACTCACGAATAAGAGAAAATATTTTCAAATAATATATCTGAGAAAAAGTAAAATGTTCACAAGACATAAAGAGCTCTATCAAATTAAAACCAAAATGAAAACCCCACTGAAATGGATCTAGTGCACATTCCTTCCAAGATATGATGCAAATGATCACAGATGTGTGAAAATTCTTAATATCATTAGTCATAGTACAAATCAAAACCACAATGAGATACAACTTCACACCCAATAGAATGGCTAAGCTCTCCAAAATGAAGAATAACACAGGATGGGGAGGATGTGAAACTTTTGAAACCCTCAGATATTGATAGAGAAGACAAAATTTTGCAGCTGTTGGGAAAAACAGTCAAGCAATGTCTGTAAAACAGAGTTTCACATATGGACCAAATTCAAATCCAGCTATACACCCAGGAGTTTTGAAAACATGTCCCATGAAACCTGTGTATGAAAGATGGAGACAGAATTATTCATAAGAGTCCAAACTAAAAATATTGCAGTCTTAACTGTTGACTAAACAAACAAAATTTAGGACAGTCTTTTTAAGGAATATCACTAATGTGCATGTAAGAATGGAGAACTGATGATGATTCCACAAGATTCATGAAAACATTATGCTAAGTAGAAATACTCAGTTGAAAAGAACACATACCATTCACATGTAAGGTCCAAAATAGGCAAATCTGTTGCCAAAGCCATGACTGCCAAGGACAGGGCAGGAGGGCATGAAGAATAACTGCTAGGGATTATGAACTTTCTTTTTAGAGTGATAAAATTTAAATAGCAGTTAATTTCACATAAATAAATCAATGTATTGAAATCCATGAAATTGTACACCTGTACCTGCTAAATTTTATGGGACATTTATTTTATCTAAAAAACAAAAAGCATTAAGAATATTCTACTTATCCCAAAATATTTTGTAGTGCCCCCAAGGAGGGCAATAGATTATTACACATGGTCACAGCATTTATGTGTAAGATAAAGGTTAGGTAAAAAATTAAATTAATAGACAGCAAACAAAAAATACTGGATTTAAAATATGAACACAGAAATCAAGGCAATGATTGATTTCAATTCTCAGGGATATAATGGATTTATGCACACAGATTGCAATCTTGTGAAAACAGCTTGGGAGCATAAACATTTTAACAAAATATGGGCAACTTGTGGATATTAATCAATTAATTTGGACAGATTTAGAGACCAAATATAGTTTTCAGTACAATTTTAGTGAGTTTTATGGAATCATGTTTAATAAACCATTTTTTAGCTATAAAAAAAAATCATGGCCAGCAGTTCCAGAAACTGAGAGTTTGCTAAATTCTCCAAAAAGATACTGACTGCTGATGTAAGAATGAAAGAGGTGTAAAGTAATCACAATCATGAGGGTGATCCTGCAGCCAAGTGAAAGAGATGTTCCTCTTGGACTCACTGAAGTCTCCCCTTCCAATATAAAGGTGAAAAAGAATGATTTCTAAGAGCTGTTTTATACAGATATAAAATTTATTTGGAAAAAAATTCCCCATTCCTAAATGTGTGGGAAGGACATAAAGAAGGATCAGGATTAAAACAACCAAGACAGGTCTGAGGGTCAGTAAAACCAAAGACAAATACAGGCAAGTTATGAATTCAGGAACAAAGAGGTATCTCTCCAAAAGCAGAGGATGGAATTCAATTTATGCTCTTAACTAAGGTCAGGACTTGCAAACTGATGCCTGGTCTGGAAGGCCAGCATCCCAAATAGAACCACAGCAGATGCTGGAGAAAGTCATGTTAAACTTCCTGTCCTCAAGAGCTTCCTAGGTGCCCTGGACACCTCCCTGTTGTGCAGGCTATATATTAGGGGGTTCAATATGGGGGTTAGGATGGTGTAGAAAGTCAATACCATCTTGTCCTGCTCTACTATGTGGGTGAAGACTGGTCTCATGTACATGAACATGACAGTCCTATAGTAGAGTCCTACCACTGACATGTTGGAGGAGCAGGTGGCAAAGGCTTTGCTCTGGTTTATGCCAGAGTCCATGTGGAGGATGACACAGAGGACATGGGAGCAGAATATGATAATTGAAATTGGAAAGATGAGCAAAAGCACACAACAAACAGCAGTCTTTCAAATGCAGAAATGTCTGTGCAGGAGAGAGGGAGTACACAGAGTTTCTGACTCATGAGGATGGTGTATCAAAGTTTGTGGCAAATGGTCACATAGCAATCGTAGGCCATGACAGTCAACAGGAAAACTTGGCTCCCAGAAGAGACACATAGAAGAATATCTGGGTCCCACAGCCTGCACGAGAGATGGAGTTCCTGTCAGAAAAGTAGTTGAAGGTCATCTTGGGGACAGTGGTACAGATGAGCATGAGGTCCATGAGGGAGAGGTTGCTGAGTATAGAATAGAGGGGAGTGGATCTGAGCATCCAGGTAGATGAGGAGGGTCATGGGGGAGTTCCCCATGAACACCACACTGAAGATGCCAAGTGTGAAGAGGAAGGTGTGGGTGGAATGTGATCGAAGATGCCCTGGAGGACAAAGACAGGGCTGAAGTTCTGATTTCTGGGATCTGCAGGTCTTACTTGGTTCATTCTTCTCTGATTTACTTGGTGACTGTAACATTCCCATCATTGACGTCACCACTGACAAGAGCCTTCACACCCCCATGTAGTTCCTCAGAAACCTGTTGATCCTGGACATTTGCTACATTTCAGTGATAGTCCCTAAGTTATGCATGAACTCCCTTCTTGGCAGCAGTGGCATTTCAAAGGTGGGGTGCACAGCTCAAGTCTTCCTGGTGGTTTTCTCTGTGTACATGGAACTCTTGTTTCTCACCATCATGACTTGGGACCACTCCATAGCCATCTGTCAGCCCCTTTACTACCTGGCAGTCAAGAGGCCTAGAGCATGCATTTGGATGACCCTGGTCTCGTTGCTCAGTGGTCTGGTCTATACCGCTGCCCACACCAGCAACACTTTCCAGCTGCCCTTCTATAAGTCCAATGTCTTCCAACAGTTCTTCTGTGACATCCCCTCTCTGCTGAAGCTCTCTTGCTCTGACACTTTCAGCAACATGGTCACTGTTGCTGTATCTGGCCTGGTGATTGGTGATGACTGCTTCATTTTCATCCTCTGGTCTCATGTTCACATCTTCTCTACTGTTGTCAGGTTTCCACTGGAGCAGATGGAAAAAAGGCCTTCTCCACCTGTGTTCCCCACATTCTCATGGTCTTCCTCAGCTCAGGTTTTACATCTACCTTAGGCCATCTGCTGTGCCTGCCACCACCCATGACACGGTGCTTTCCATGTTCTACTACTTCATCCTCCCACTTTTCAACCCTGTTATCTACAGTCTTAAAAATAAACAAATAAAATAAGCCATCAAGAAAATCATGACAAGCATGTTTAATTCATGAAATACTTTGGAAATTAAAGAGGCTTGCCCTAAGCTACTTAGTAATAGTCATGTTTTGGACAGTCAACTCAGGTGATGGATTGGGATTGATTATTACATATTACTTATGTGAATGTACTACATATGACTATTAAAATACATTCTATATCAACATTTTTCCTTTTGGAAGATTTTGGATAATCTGAATATTCAATAAGTAACAGAGTTGTCGTTAAGGAGAATGACCTGATGTACCTGGTTTTCATCTTAAAAGACTCACTAAAAACCCAGCTTTAAGAGGTTGAGTGTAGTTCAGTGGTACAGTGCATACTTAGCAGCTGTGAGGCCCTGGGTTAAATCCCCAGCACTGAACCCAACATAGAAAACATAACCCAACATAGAAAGCCTAAATGTTATTTTTAAAAGTATTCTGTGTTAAAATTCTATTGTATAGTCATGCATTTGTTAAATATTAATAAACAGAATTAAGATAGTCTCAATTTATTTTCAAAGGTCAAATGTGTTAGAATAAGTGTAAGCATTAAGTCATTTACTCATTCAAAATTAAGTATAAAAAGATATATATAAGGAACATGTGTTCTGTGTGAAGATAGATGGGAGGAGTGGGGGCAAGAACAGAGTGACTGCAGAGCCTTGTAGTCTTCCTTTCCCTGTCAAGGAAATGTGGCTGCTCTACTACCCTCACCCAATGACCTGTATTTGCCAAAAACACATTCAAGGGCTTTAAGGACATTTACTTGCTTGCTTATATGTTTTAAAAATTGTCAGGTTGATTAAAGGAATATACACTTTTTTCTAAACACTTCTTACTTCATTCAACTCCATACATTCATTCAGAACATGTTGTAGTTAAAATAATGTTATTTTGGTTTCTGAGCATCATATACCTTAAACATTTATCTTAAGGATGAGGTGTACATCTCAGTGACAAAGCACTTGCCTAACACCTGCAAGGCAAAGGTTTTACCCTACCATTGAATAAAGGAAAAAAAAAGAGAAATTTTGATTGTCAACAGTATCAGCTGTGATACAGTAGGTTATACTGTGATAGCAACTATAGTCCTAGCACTCCAGGATTATTTCCAGTTTAAAATACCTGTCAAATGAAGGTTTTGGGGGAGGTGGCTTTCTGCACAGTGTACCATTGACAGAGACATCACAAAACAAGAACACAGTTCCACTAAAATAAAACATGTAAATATTTGAATTAAAAATGTGGAAAAAATGATAAGAAGACCGAGCAATCAGAAACTACGTGACTGCTTCACCTCAGAGTCAAAACCATCCATGTTGTAAGCTCCATCCTAATCATTAATGTAAATCTAGGTAGTTCCATGTGCCTTCCAAGAAGGTTGACCCCAATGTGAAAAAAAAAAAAAAACTTGAATTCACAAGTAAGCAAGCTTTTGTAAATACGTTTAAAATAATCAAAGTATGTGTTTTAAAAATAATGGTCCACAGTAAATAACATAAAATCTATGGTCAAAAATAATTTAAATGTACATTATAATTCCAAAGAGAATCATAATAAAAATTAGCTTTCACATGAGAAGAAGCTCTGATGTGCATGTGAAATCAAAGGGAGGTGTATCAGTTTCAAAATTAGAAAACTTGACAGGAAATTGTTTTGAGCACCCAGAAGGCAGATTTTACAGTGGAAGATCAGCTGCCCAGACTGAGAATGTGGGAGAGTGCACACTGGTTCTCTGCTTCTGTCAGTCACCTCTGCTGACATTTCATTGACCAAGTCACAGGTCCATACCTACTGTCAGGAGGGGTGTGCTCAATTTCAGAAGGGGAAAGCAATAATGCCAATGGGAGACATCTGCTCATTGAAGGACCAGATGCTGACTCTGAGTTCTTGGTGCCCTCCCAGTTACTACTAGCATCTAACACAATGTGCATATTCTACATGCAAAATCCCAAGCCATGAAACTGAAGCATTGTGGTGGACACTGTAAGAAGTTCTTTAAATGCATTAACTACATGTGATAAGGTTTTCTCATTTGACAGCTGAATGTCTCAGTTTAGATCTATCATGCAAGCTTGTCAAGAGCACTTGTTTGGATATAAGCACTTTTTAAATTCCTGACATTATCTATTCCCTTCAGATCTTCATCTTTTAGCCTCTCTTGATTTTGGAACTTTTTGTTGCCTATCATGTTATTGAATATATCTCTCCAGCAGAAGTGCCAGTCACTCCCCTGAGGGTGATGAAGTAGGTTCCTTCAGGCTTCCCTCTAGATAATACGTGGCACAGTATGGGTTTGAGTTCTGAGCATGCTCTGGCACTGTTGACTCTCAATGCTCTTTCTTGGTTCAAGTGTAATAAAATGACGTTGACAGCAGAGGGAAATGTTGCAAATTTTGAAGAACATAGAGATTTAAAATATAAGTAACTATGAATTTATATTTAAAATATAAAAATCTCAGAACTCCACTGTGAGGGCATCATTGATCTCAGAACTTAAAATAGTCCTCTTATTCACCCACAAAAGCCAACTGTGGTATATACATGGGGAACAGGAAGCAAAAAGATTAAATTTTGTGAAAGTTCATTAAAACCCCAATTCAATTTTGCTCCAAATTTACTTTTTACAAAATTTAAATTATTGATTTCATTCTGTAATTTATAGGTATATTATATTACATTATTACATATTCTTAGCATTCACATTAGGTACCAGTAGAATTTAGACAAAAGGACATAAAAATATTTTAGGACTGAAATATCTTCACCATGGACAGACAAACACTGCAAATCTCAGAGCAGATTCCCTCTGCACCATCATCCCTAATCACAACCACCTCAAACCTTCTGGGTTCTATTTGGCTTGATACCCAGTATTAATTGGGTTTCAGTGTTTCATATATGATCAAGTTTACTTGGGCAAAGAAGAGTAATGGCAATGATAAGCAATGAAATTATAATAGGAGAAAATATTTTAGAAGATTCAACAAGTGAAAAATACAATTCTTAGACAATATAATTTCATGATAGATGTGCATAAATAATGTCAGCAATATTCATAATTATAAAGAGAGAGAAAGGCAATTTTACACAATACCTATGTCACCAAACCTGGCAAAGCCCTGGGAGAGAAATCCTTCATGTGGAAGGAAGGAGATGAGGTTAGCATTAAACTTGGCCACAAACTGCCATGTTTTTGAGTTCTAATCAAGGTAATTAGACAAGAAAGATAAATTTCAATAGAAAACATTCAGATTATATAGGAAGAAAACTAACTATCTCTATTTACAGGTTTCCATATCTTGTCCAGGAATCACACTTTACCAATGATTTATCTTTCTGTCAGTTCAGTTACTTATAGTTAATGAGAGTCAGAATACATCAAATGGAAAATTGTAGAAATAAACAATGCACAAAATTTAAATAAATGTTCTAACAGTACTTAATTTTTCTTTTTCTAATACTATTGCATATTAACTTCTTACTGTTCCTAATTTAAAAATTAAAAATTATCCAAACATTTATGTATAGGAAAGCCATCACATACCAGGTTAAGTACTATATGTGATTTCTGGCATTCACTGGGAGAGTAATAACTTATCCCTACCTTACATGCTAGAACTAGTAGGGCAATTACTGTATGTGAAAACACTATCAAAATTCCAAATGTATTTTGAAGAAAATTATATTCTGATCCTTAAATTTTATTTTTGTAGTGATAAGGGACTTCAAACATTCAAAACAATCTTGAAAAAATTCAGAACTCTTACTTTAAAAGATTCAAGAAAGTGACAGGATATAAAACACTGGCTTTCTTTTCATCTTTCTGTTCCCATTCCTAGTACCCCCATTCTTTCCCACCTGCCTACTACTATTGCCCTTCTACACTCCTGGTTTACCCTCCACTTATTTACATATATTTAAATTTGTGATTGATAGCTATACATGAATATGAAATTAACTGGGGTGTATTTATACAAATACATAGTGGAGTATTGTTAAACACATTGTACATTTCATCCCTTCTCCCTCCCCTTCAACTTCTTTCTGTTGAGCCTCCCTATACCTTCATGTTATCTATCTAACCCTTCCTTTTCCCCCTCACTTTGTCTGTGTTTCAGCATATGAAAAAAATTTTCAACCCTTGAGTTTCTGAGTCTGACATATCTCATGTCAGACTCATTTGACTGGCAAGTGCCAAAACTTCATTCTTTTTTATAACTGAGTGAATCTCCATTATGCATATATACCGCAGTTTCTTAACCCATTCATCTATTGATTGGCACCTGGACTGGTTCCATATTGGTGTGGTTTAGATATGAAGTTTTGACAAAAGGTCATATGTGAGACAAAGCAAGAAAGCTCAGGGTGAAGTGATTGGGTTATGAAAGTTTTAACCTAATCAGTGCATTAATCCACTTGAATGGATTAACTGGGTGGTAACTACAACTAGGAAGGGTGTGGTGGGAGAAGGTGTGTCATTGGACACATGCCTTTGGGGTATATATTTTGTCCATGGAAAGCACAGCTCTCTATGCTTTCTGGTGGTATGTCCTAAGGTGCTTTTCTCCTCCACAAACTTCCACATGAAGTGCTGCCTCACTTCCAGCCCAGAGCTATGAAGATGGTCTTCCATGACTGAAAGCTCTGAACCTCTTAGCCAAATATTCTTTCCTCCTTTATGGTTTAGATATGAGATGTCTATAAAAAGTTTATTTGTGTGGCTATGCAAAATGTTTTAGAGGTGAAATAATTGGATTATGAGAGCCTTAACCATCTTGGAGGTAGCTGGGCAGATAGGATGTGGTGGGTCATTGGGGATGTGCCTTTGGGGTATATATTTTACTGTGGTGAGGGAAATCTTTCTCTCTTCTTTCTCATTCCATGTCCCCAGCTGCTTTCCTCTGCAACTCACTTCTGCCATGATGTTCTGCCTCATCTTAGGTCTCAAGGAATGGAGTTGGCTATCTGTGACTGAGACCTCTGAAATTGTGAGCTGCCAAATGAACACTTCCTCCTTAAAACTGTTCTTGTCTACCAGACTAAGTGATGCACATCTTTAATCCCAGCAGTTTGGGAGTCTGAGGCAAGAGAATCATAAGTTCAAAGTCAGCCCTAACCAGCTTAGTGAGACTTTGTTTCACCAAAATTAAAAATTAAATAAAAGGGCTAAGAATGTAGCCCACTGGTTTAACTCCCCTGGGTTTAATCCCCCATACAAAAAAACATTATTCTTCTCAGGTCTGTTGGTCACAGCAGTGAAGAAACTGACTAAAGCAAATTTGGTTATAGTGGCAAAAAAGTTGACTGAAAGAAATCCTGGGTATTATGAGTTGCACTGCTGTGAACATTGATGTCACTGGATCATCACAATGTGCTGATTTTTGTTCTTCTGGATGAATACCTAGGAGTGGGGTAGCTATTTCACATGGTGGTTTCATGACTACTTTCTGAGGAATCTCCATACTGCTTTGCAGAGTTGTCATAATAACTTGTGGTGCCACAAACAATGTGTGAGCGAACTTCTTCCCCAAATCCTGTCATTTATTTTTATTTGCACTTATGTCTATTAAAATACTGAGATAAAATGTCAGTGCAATTTTGGTTTTCCTGAGTGCTAGGGATGCCAAATTTTTTAAATATATTTGTTAGTCATTGTGCTTTTTTTTTTTTTTGAGAGATGTCTGTTTAGTTCTTTTACCTATTAGTTGATTGGGTTACTTGATTTGGGGTGTTAAGTAATTTTAGTTCTTTATATATTCTGCATATTAATACCCTGTCTAAGCAGTAGTTTGCAAACATTTCTTCACAATCACTAGGTTCCGTTTTCATGCTCTTTATCATATTTTTTTCTTGTTGTGCAGGTTTTTAATTTAATGCTGTCCCACTTGCTGATTCTTTGGTGTATTTCTTGCAGTTTTCAGGTCTCGTTAAGGAATAAAGTGCCTGCATCAGTATGTTGGAATACTGACTCTATGTTTTCTTCTAAAAGCTGCAAAATTTTCTGGTCTCCTAGTTTTTGATCCACTTTGATTTGATTTTTTGAAGAGTGAGAGACATGGATCTACTTTCATTCTTCTGTATGTGGACACACAGTTTTCCCAGCACCAACTGTTAAAATTGCCCTCTTTTCTCCATCATAAATTTTTTACACCTTTGTGAAGTATCAGATGACATTAGATATGTGTTTGTCTCTGTGCCTTATCTTCTGTTGTTTCATTGATTAGCATGTCTATTTTGATGCCTATACCATGTTGTTTCTGTTATTATAGTTCTACAATATAATTTGAGATCAGATAATGTGATGCCTCCATCATTCCTGCTCAAGATTGTTTTAGCTCTTCTGGGTCTTTTATTTTTTTCAAATGAATGTTTTTCCTACTTCTATGAGGAATATATCTTATTTTTGATGGAAATTGCATTAAATGTATGCAACTCTTTTGGTAATATGAACATTTTGAAAATATTGATTCTTCCTATCAAGGAACATGGGAATTCTTTCCATTTCTAAGATCTTGAAAGAGATATAGAGGGGCTCAGGCAATCAGGGCAAAATGTGAGGGAGATGGTTGCGGGCAAGAACAGAACAAAGGAGCAAGAAGAGTGTCTTCTAACAAAGTCAATTTCCTGGTTGACAAAAGCACTCATTGACACAAGCAGGGGACCCAATCAGATGGATATTTTTGTATTTGTACTCTTAAGTGGGAGACCCAATAGGAAAACTAAAACACATGGACACAGGCAACACCAACTAAAATTAGTGAGCAGAGTGTGCAAAATTACTTTCTAATGTTCTGTGGTTTTCAACATAAAGTCCTTCTCCTACTTTGCTAGATTAATCCCAAAGATTTTTTGGTATCTAGGTTATGTAAAAGGTAGCATTTTCATGATATTTTTCATGGCAAAACTGCTATGGAGTATAGGAAAGCTATTGCTCTTGAATCCTGCTAATTTGCTGAATATATCTACAGTCCCTGGAAATGTCCTTGTGGAATTCTTTGGTCTTCCAGAATTAGGATCATGTGTTCAGCACACAGTGTGACAACTTCTTTTTGTAGTCATATGTATTATTTTTGTTTTCTTTCATCATTGTTTGGTTTAAGTTTCAAGGACTATTTTGAAGAGGTGGAGTGAGAGAGGATACTCTTTCTCCTGATTTTAGAAGAAATATCTTCAGTTTTTCTCTGTTCAACAGGACATTGGCTTTGGTTTTATTGTATTGAGCCCTTATAATGTTGAGGTCAATTGCTTCCATCCCTGCTTTCTTGAGTGTTTGTAACAGGAATGGGGACTGGATTTCATCAGGGGTCTTTAATGCATCTATTGAGTTGATATGATTCTAGTCCTTAATATGACTTAGGTGGTGAATTACCTTTGTAGATTGGCATATGTCATGTCAACCTTGCATCTCTGGGTAAAAACCCACTTGGTTTTGTGGGCATTCACACTTTATTTTCCACAGTCAAGTTATGCTAAGACAAGATAATGATTGCAGAGAGACCAAAAATGCCACCTGGAGATGGGAAGTGAGACACAGGTTTAGTGGGAAATGCTTCTGGGAAAGGTCCAGTGGTGATGGGCTGGACAAGTAGCTCTTCATTTTCTCCCAGCACCTAATGAACTTCACCAGAGAGTAGCATCCCTGGCCTCATGACACTCTATCCACTGGTGGTCAGGAAGAGGAGCCCTTATCCCCTGTAGAGTGCTTCACTCCAAAGCAGTTACCATAAGGAAGGGGAATATAGGATAGGTTTTCTTTGTTTTATCATACAACCAGAATTCCAAGAGTCACACTAATACAAGAAAGCAAACTTCTACATTCCCCCTAAAAACTGGAATGAGAGAGGGATGCCCTCTTTCACTACTTCTATTCAACATTGTTCTTGAAATGCAAGTCATAGCAATTAGACAGACCAAAGAAATTCCAGGGATATGAATAGGAAAAAAAGAACTCAAGCTATCGCTTTTTGCTGATGACATGATTCTATATTTAGAAGATCCAAAAAAAAAAAATAACTCCACCATAAAACTTCTAGAACAAATAAATGAATTAAGCAAAGTAGCAGGATATAAAATCAACACACATAAAGCTAGTGCAACTCTATTCATAAGTAATGAATAGAATGAGAAATTAGAAAACTATCCCATTATCTATAGCCTCAGAAAAACACATGGGAATCAATCTTACAAAAAGATGAAGCACCTCTACAATAAAAGTACAGAATAATAAAAAAAAAATTAAAGAAAACCTTAGAAGATGGAAAGTTCTCCCATGTTCTCAATAGGCAGACTTGATATTGTCAAAATGGCCATACTTTCAAAGGTGCTATACAGATTTAAGGCAATTCCAATTAAAATTCCAGAGAAATAGAGAAAGCAATCATGAAATTTATCTGGAAGAATAAAAGACCTAGAATAGCCAAAACAATCTTGAGCAGGAAGAGTGATGCAGGAGGTATCACATTACCAGACTGTAAACGCTACCATAGGGCAACAATAACAAAAAGAGCATGGTATTGGCACCAAAACACACATGTAGACCAATGGTACAGAACAGAAGACACAGAGACATACCCACATAAAGACAGTTATCTCATACTACACAAAGGTGCCAAACTTTACAATGGAGAAAAGATAGCTTCTTCAACCAATGGTGCTGGCAAAACTGGAAGTCCAAGTACAGTAAAATAAAATTAAACCCCTATCTCTCACCCTGTACAAAACTCAACTCAAAATGTATCTAGGATCTAGGAATTAGGCTCGAGATCCTTCACCAAATAGAAGAAAAAGTAGGTCTGAATCTCCATCACGTTGGCTTAGGACCAGACTTCCTTAACAAGACCCTTATAGCACAAGAAATAAATGCAAGAATCAATAAATGAGATAGATTCAAACTAAAAAGTTTTTCCTAAGCAATCGAAAATATCAGTAATATGAAAAGAGAGCCTAGAGTGGGAGAAAATCTTTTCCACACGCACTTCAGATGAAGCATTAATTCCCATAATTTATAAAGATCTTTTACTTTGCACCAAAGTTACAAAAAACCCAATCAATAAATGGGCTAAGGAACTGGGAAGACACTTCACAGAAGAAAATATACAGGTGATCAACAAATACATGAAAAAGTTCTCATCATCTTTACTAATTAGAGAAATACAAATCAAAACTACCTTAAAATTTCACTGACTCAAATTAGAGTGGCTGTTATCAAAAACAAAAGCAATAATAAGTGTTGGCATGGATGTGGGGGAAAAGGCACACTCATACATTGCTCAGTCCCAAAATCAGAGAATATAAATATAATAATGAACCAAAGGTAGAGGAAGATAAAGTAGGGGAGGTGTCAATGTGTCAGATATACGCATCTGTAATCTTCTCAATACTTTTGCATATTTAAAGTTTGAAATCAGTTTTCCACATTAGTGTACACTTTTAATTTCTGGTAATATGAATAAGAGGTTAGGGAAACAGTCCTTCCACATCATAAAGCAAAAATAAGGCCTACCAAGTGTAACCCATAAACAGTAAGGAAAGGAATACTGAAGCCTTTTTATCTTATAGGCAGCTATAGATGCAGGTAAATCTGGGATTTAATTTTAAAAGTCACATGGGATGTAACAGGCTGAAATCAAGGTCGAGACCCATGCTGTGTACTCAACTAACAGCCCTCCCCAGAGAGCTACAGTAGCAAAACATTGCATACTCAGGATACTGACAAAAAGAAACTCAACTATCCCTAACCTTTGTACTCAGAAGAATGTAAATCTTTGCCTTAATCCTGAACCAAGTAAACTATTTTTTCTGAGAAATTATAAACACAGTTCAGTTGTCTCATGGACATTTAGCACTACATGCATTAATAAAAAATGTCAACTAAACATTTTATAATTTAACTTTTAGTTCCTCAAATTTACATTTATAGCTTATAGCACACTGCTTATAGATGAAGCTAATAAAAATCTTTTTTAAAAGAACTGAACCTTAATTTTTACTTATTTTTATGTGATTCTGAGGATCATACCCAGTGCCTCACCAATGCTAGGCAAGCACTCTACCACCGAGCTGTAGCCACAACCCAAATTCTCTTATTTTTGTATTTTGTTATTGTTTTATCACCAGAATTTTGAAGTTGCTGTTACCTTGTCTCTAGTAATAAGATGCTTCACATCTCTAAATAGAACAAATTAAAAAAACAGATGCCTGATATCAGCATAACGTTTCTTTAGGAATGCTCTTTACTTTTTCCTTATTTTAAATAATATCTTGCTATAAAGAAATAGTATTCAAATATGAAATAAACGTACCTTAAATTATGTGATCTTTTCTTTGACCTATGGTTTTCTGAAATTTTAATAAATTGTGTGAATTGTAGATCTTTTTTTTAACATTGGGTTGGGGACCTTGTTGTACCTGAAGACTTTAGATTTTCTGTGGTGATACTCATCTATTATCTTTGATGAAATAGTTCTCCATTTCCATTTTGTTTTTTTCCTGAATTGTCACTATAAGTATAATAAAATTTCTAGAATGTATTATTTCTGAATATCTTCATTTCATGATATTTCAAACAGAATATTATTCCTTTATTGTTTGATTTTGTCAATATTATCTTTTGGTCCTACCAATTTCAGAAAATGCACTTTTTCATAATATCATAAACTAATTTTCATTAATTTTCAAAATTCCTTGAATTTTTACCTAATGCCCTTTTTCTGTACCAATATCCCATCCAGGGTACTACATAATGTTTAGTTAATTATCTTTCCAAGTCCCTCTTGGCAATGATAATTTCCAAGACCTTTGTTTTCAATGACCTTGGTAGTTTTATGCAATAATGTTTTGATGTTTTATAAAATATCCCACAATAATAATTTGTCTTATCTTTCTTAGTGATTAAAATGTTGCTTTGTGAGTAGGGTCAATTTAAAACTTAGGTATCATTCTCTGGTACAAAAAACAAAACCAAACTTATTCCATGGAAAAACTAAAGGGTTTGGAAACCTAGGGAAGGCAATCTTCCTCATGAGTGGGAGCTTACCAGAAAGAACATGGAGCTTGGTAGTAAAAGGTACTCAAAGTCTTGAAAATTTCCAATAACCTTACTTATGGGTATTATTGAAACAATTGGGTTATTAAGGGTACAAGATAATTGGGTCTACATGGTTTGTGTAGTATACATGGGAGATGGGGGTGGAGGGAGGGAGGAAGGGAAAGAGGGGTAGAGAAAGAAACAGACACTGCCTGGCTCACATTCTGGGATTAGTGGGTTTCCTCTTTCCCAAAGACCTCACATCAGACTAAGACTTTGCTTCAGAATTCAAGATACATTGGGTGAGGTCACACTGCACCATAGGGCTAAATCAGTCTGAAAGTGAAAATAGAAAGCAGGCACTTGAACAAATCTGATGATCTTCCTCCTGCTGCATGGATAAAAGTTGTAACAGAGCTTGACCAACATTTCTCCCAACAGGAATGCAATGAAGGGGATTGAGTGGGCCTCCTCCAATAATCCTGTCACCCTTGCCTTTACACCTACAACATACTATCCATTCTTATTGGCTACAGGTGCCCAGTATTTTGATAGAGGTTTCTAATAGGAGTATAAAATTCCAGAAAAAAAGCAATAGTTTTGTTGGTCTATTTCACTCAGCCTTTCAAAGAGTCCCTTCATGGTCACCAAAAGGTGAAACCATAGTTTTGAAGTTGAGGCTTGAGTTTCTCCACTTCTGCTGAAGGGTGGGGTCTGTGTAAGGTTGTAAGCTTCTGCCAAGCAGAAGTGTTACAGTGGATCCCAGCATCTGGCCATTAATTTTTTCTTTCCATCTTCTTGTCTCATGAATTTGAAGAACAATATACAATGACCAAGAGTATAAAATTAGTATTTAATGGAGAAGAGAAACAGGATAAAACTATTGTGTAAGAAGTAAGGAGATGGCAGGTTTTCTTTGTCTGAGGGTGCTAGTTTAGTATATATAGCACTTGGATCACTGCTATTGGTCCAAAGTTAGCTAATTAGGGTTTGGAAAAGTAATGCCATTGGTCAACTCTTGGGTCTCAACTACCTTTCAGGCCCACCCCAATTTTATTTTCTTGCCACAGATCAGGAAATGGGAGACTGAGGATTTCAAATGCTTTATGCTCACAGGTTCCAGGCTGCAGCTCTGCCTGTAATGGGTTTCTGTAGCAGGTAGCCATACTGTTACCAGACCTGACCAATGAAGGGTGGTAGGTTGGTATGCCTTGATTGGAAGCATTTCAGACTGGTGAAACTTGCATGGCAGGCTCCAAACAACTACAGGAAGGGTTTCTTGCCAAGACTCCAACCAACTCAGGCATTGCTGCTCCACAGCCCCTCTGCTGCTTCTCATTGGGCCAAGTAGGCTGGCTATGCAGCTTAAGAGCCAGGGAGCCATCTCGATGTTAACCTTGATTATCTGGCCAAAAGTAGTATAAGTATTATTCTCGTGTGCATATGTGTGTGTATATATATATATATATATATATATATATATATATATATATATCGCTATAATATCATGATGTTGCTTCCATCTTTTGATCATTTAGAGAGTTCCTATAAACACATATGTGCAGAATTCTGTGTGGACATAAATTTTTAAGCCAACTCAGTAATAACCCAGAATATTGAGGTAATGATAAGGTATTCCAGGAAAAGTGCCATTCATTACCCAGATACTTTCCACAAGAATTTGAAAGTCTGAACAAGTCTAAAAATATTTCTTTATCCTAGAGGTAGTACCTGAAACTTTCTAAGTGAAAAGATTTAGCAAACCAGAGAACCAAGCATTGCCTCTCATGAATAAAAAATGAAAAGATGCAGAAAAATGGTGCTGGAACAGATAGGAAGGTGAGAGTAGGTGTAGAAAAGTGTATTTTCAGATAACTAAGGAAAAAGAGATCAATTTATATTCATTCTATTATTTCCTTCTTATAGGAAAATTTTGTGTTTACTATTATTTCTTCTTTGTACCAATAAAAATAATAAAATTTAGGTTTATTAAATAACACTATACACTAGTGGATATAAAAATAGATTTGTAATACCTTGAAACTTTGTTCAATCGACTAAAATTCACTGCCTTGTAAAGTATCAAAACAGGTTAAAAAGGAAAAATCAAACAGTTTTTTCAGACTTCTGGTTGTTTTACTTATTTTATCAACATGCCAAGCCATTAAGTATATTAGACATCATGAAGGACATGTAAACATAGTGATAACTGTTAACAACAATTATGTATTAATCTTATTTATAAAGATTCTAGGTTATACAGCTACTTTTTTATTTTTGTAGTCAAATTTTAAGAGAGCAATAAATTGGAGTATATTATTTTATCAGTTTTAGTTCAAATATTTTCTCATAAGTCATAAACTGATATTTAAATAAGGCACAATTTTCATATTTCCCCTTGATGTTCAAGCATCTATCAGTCATCTGATATGTTAGTACTATTATGGAAACAAGTTTCTGATAAATAAATACATGAATATCAGGAATTATTGAGTATAACTGTATGTATTACTGTTTATCAGAAAGTCTGATAGCATTTTCATTATAATCATTATTATTTAATGATTTAATTTCACTAACCTGAAACTATGTGTTCAAATTCTCAGGGCAAATTTTGTACTATTTACTCACAAATTCACCTCAATTACATTCCAGAGAAAGAAAAATGTAATATGGCACACAATGACTTATTCATCACAAGTTATTTAAAGGCCTATCTCACAACATGAAGATGGGTAAATCATTTAAAATAACTCAGCCAGTTCCTTCACAAAATATATAAAAAAAGCAGAATTGTATAGATATTATCAAAGATGAAAAGGAATAAGATAGAGTCAGAAATAAAATAAAGAAGGGAGAAAAAGCTAACCTTTGTAACCTGTAACCTTTGATAACAGTATGGGGTGAAGCTAAGAATGATGGCTTTCTCATTTCCTCCAGTGTAATCTCTCTATTTAAAGTTCACCACACTTCCTGTGAATAATGTATATGGATTGACATTCCAGGATAGGAATAAATAACATGAGATATCATTTAATAAGCTTTAAGTGAACAATACCCTTACCTAATGTATTAGAGAATGGGAAGCCTAGTCCATCAAATCAGGCCTGACTAAGCTTTTTAAAATATCGGTACTTAAAGAATCACTTAGTTGACATTTTAAATATGAGAAAATATGAAATATCCTTAAATGTCCATTTTTCTCTTTTACTTACTATCAATATACTTAAGTCTAAGTTCAATACATGTAACAAAATCTACCACACTTATAGAAACTTAGCTAAATTGATGATAAGTAACATTTTCTATTATTAACAGGATTGCTAATACTATGAAAGACTTTTAGCAAAGTAGTACTCCAACACCTCATATATTAAGGATTATAAAGTAACATGACTAGTTAACACAAAAATACATTCAAAATAATGGAAGTACCAAATTAAATTATACTTTCAACATACACAATTTAACATTTCTCTTTTATATTAAACTTTTCCTTAGATCCCTCAACTTTGTAATTCAAACTGTTAATAAATCTGTCTGACTCTGTCAACTTTATTATTTCCACTGAGAAAAAGGCTATTATTATTATTATTATAGTATTTTGTTAATGTATAAATTTGAAGGAAAATAAAAGCTTCACAGTACTAATTATTCTAATATCTGAATGTGTAGAATTAAACCATTTAGGTAATTTATATCTATAACATTCCATTGTTTTCTGAATAGATAACTTTTGTCTCTTTAATTGGTATGTTTTGTTTGTCATCTTCTTTAAAATTGTTATTTTGAAAATCCATTGTGGTGAATTCATACAACTCCTTCAGATACAGGTTTTTCCCTATCTTCATCTAAGTGTATATGGCACTTGGCAAGTGAGAACTTATTATAGTAGAATCACTATTTCCTGTTCAAACAACAGCAAAAAAACACTGTTCTTATGTAGGTATATATACAGAAATGATATGACTAGGATCACCTTCAAAAAACCCACGTGCTAAAAATAATTACTGAAAACAAAGGACCTTAAAAAGAACATTCAAAGTCAGTTTGAGCTTAGGTTTTTCAATAATCTTTGTTTCCCTTACACATACATACACACACACACACATACACACACACACAATTTTGAAATCTTCTTGCAGTTTTATGACAAACTTTCAGTGTTTTGTTTAAGAAGTGATATCTTGACTGACCCCTAACACTTTTAATTATTAACCCAATTGAAACTCTTTCACATTTTTCTTTTCTTTTTTATTGTAAACAAATGGGATACATGTTGTTTCTCTGTTTGTACATGGCGTAAAGGCATACCATTTGTGTAATCATAAATTTATATAGGGTAATGTTTGATTCATTCTGATATTTTTCCCTCCCCCCCACCCCTCCCACCCCTCTTTCCCTCTATACAGTCCTTCCTTCCTCCAAACTTGCCCCCCTCCCTAACCCTAAATCTAACCCTAACACTAACGCCTCCCACCCCCCATTATGTGTCATCATCCACTTATCAGCAATATCATTTGTCCTTTGGTTTTTTGAGATTGGCTTATCACACTTAGCATGATATTTTCCAATTTCATCCATTTGCCTGCAAATGCCATAATATTATCATTCTTTATGGCTGAGTAATATTCCAGTGTATATATATACCACAGTTTCTTTATCCATTCATCAATTGAAGGACATCTAGGTTGGTTCCACAATCTGGCTCTTGCAAATTGAGCAGCTATGAACATTGATGTGACTGTATCTCTGTAGTATGCTGATTTTAAGTCCTTCGGTTATAGGCCAAGGAGTGGGATAGCTGGGTCAAATGGTGGGTCTATTTCAAGTTTTCTAAGGAGTCTCATACTGTTTTCTAGAGTGGCTGCACTAATTTGCAGCCCCACCAGCAATGTATGAGTGTACCTTTCTCCTCACATCCTCGCCAACACCTGTTGTTGCTTTTATTCTTGATAATCGCCATTCTAATTGGGATGAGATGGAATCTTAGGGTGGTTTTGATTTGCATTTCTCTTATTACTAGAGATGTTGAACATTTTTCCATATGTTTGTTGATTGCTTGTAGATCTTCTTCTGTGAAGTGTCTATTCATTTCCTTAGCCCATTTGTCGATTGGATTATTTGCATTCTTGGTGTAGAGTTTTTTGAGTTCTTTATAGATTCTGGAGATTAGTGCTCTATCTGAAGTATGATTGGCAAAGATTTTCTCCCACTCTGTAGGCTCTTTCTTCGCATTGATGATAGTTTCCTTTGCTGAGAGAAAGCTTTTTAGTTTGAATCTATCCCAGTTATTTATTCTTGCTTTTATTTCTTGTGCTATGGGAGTCCTGTTGAGGAAGTCTGGTCCTAAGCCGACATGTTGAAGCTCTGGACCTACTTTTTCTTTTATAAGATGCAAGGTCTCTGGTCTCATTCCGAGATCCTTAATCCATTTTGAGTTTAGTTTCGTGCATGGTGAGAGATATGGGTTTAGTTTCATTCTGTTGCATATGGATTTCCAATTCTCCCAGCACCATTTGTTGAAGAGGCTATCTTTTCTCCATTGCATATTTTTGGCCCCTTTGTCTAGTATGAGAAAATTGTAATTATTTGGTTTGTGTCCGTGTCCTCTATTCTGTACCATTGATCCACCTTTCTATTTTGGTACCAATACCATGCCGTTTTTGTTACTATTGCTTTGTAGTAGAGTTGAAGATCTGGTATTGCGATACCCCCTGCTTCACTCTTTCTGCCAAGGATTGCTTTAGCTATTCTGGGTTTTTTATTCTTCCAGATGAATTTCATAATTTCTTGCTCTATTTCTGTAAGGTACTTCATTGGGATTTTAATTGGAATTGCATTGAATCTGTATAGCACTTTTGGTAGTATGGCCATTTTGACAATATTAATTCTTCCTATCCAAGAACATGGGAGATCTTTCCATCTTCTAAGGTTTTCTTTAATTTCTTTCTTCAGTGTTCTGTAATTCTCATTGTAGAGGTCTTTCACCTCTTTTGTGAGATTGATTCCCAAGTGTTTTATTTTTTTTGAAGCTATTGTGAATGGGGTAGTTTTCCTAATTTCTCTTTCTGAAGATTCATCACTTATGTATAAAAAGGCCTTAGATTTATGTGCATTGATCTTAAATCCCGCTACTTTACTGAATTCACTTATGACATCTAAAAGTTTTCTGGTGGAATTTCCAGGTTCCTCTAAGTATACAATCATATCATCAGCAAATAGGGATAGTTTGAGTTCTTCTTTTCCTATTCGTATCCCTTTAATTTCTTTGGTCTGTCTAATTGCTCTGGCTAGAGTTTCAAGGACGATATTAAATAGAAGTGGTGAAAGAGGGCATCCCTGCCTTGTTCCAGTTTTTAGAGGGAATGCTTTCAGTTTTTCACCATTTAGAATGATATTAGCCATGGGCTTAGCGTAGATGGCCTTTAAAATGTTAAGGAATGTTCCCACTATCCCTATTTTTTCTAGTGTTTTGAGCATGAAGGGGTGCTGTATTTTATCAAATGCTTTTTCTGCATCTATCGAAATAATCATGTGATTCTTGACTTTAAGTCTATTGATATGGTTAATTACATTTATTGATTTCCTGATATTGAACCAACCTTGCATCCCTGGGATGAAACCCACTTGATCATGGTGCACTATCTTTTTAATATGTTTTTGTATACGATTTGCTAAAATTTTGTTGAGAATTTTTGCGTCGATGTTCATGAAGGATATCGGTCTGAAATTTTCTTTCCTCGATGTGTCTCTGTCTGCCTTTCACATTTTCCTATGCTTTATGAATAAAAATTTCTGGCCCTCTGTGACCCCTGGACATCAGTACCTCTGATACTTCCAGTGATTCTATACATATTTCCAGCTAATTTCCTTAAATATATTAGCTGATTAGCCCTAAATACATATGTATACATATGTGGGGTGCTCTGCAGATTATGAAAGATCTTTCTCTCTTCAGCCTCACCCTGCTGGTTCTCTGCCCTGTGAATCTGACCAGCTAGATCTACTTAGACTCATAGCAACTATTTCCACTTCTCGGGGTGCCCATAGGGCTGCCTGGCTTTCCACTCCTTGAAGCATGATCTGGAATCTCTTCAGAGCATTAAACTGGGGCAAACTTAGGTTTTGAAAAGAGTGATTTCCCACATTTTAGGAACTACTGCCCATCATTTCTCGATGTTCTGTGTCTTGAAAATTGTTGTTTTATATATTTTATCAATTTTGACTTCTTTCTGAAAGAGGAGAAATTTCTATTCACTACTGACTTCATCTTTTATTGAATCTTAATAACTTAAGTGCTTTTCAAATAAATTAAACTCAACATTTTTAAAATTTATACCACATTATTTAATTATTATACTGAAATTTTAGTTTTTTTTTTATGTTTGCTTAAATTCAGCAGAGTCCCTTTCTCATCCCCAAAACCTTGGTCCCCCTGGGAATGTGGACTAGAATAATAAATTTGGCAGATGTTACCAACATAATTTGGTACCTGCTCAAGGCACAAAATAAGCATGGTAGAGGAGATGTAGATACAGAAGGAACAAAACATAATTAATAGATAATAGCTGAAAATAGGAGTAATGTCATCTGTACAAAGGGAAATGAAGAGCAGAGTGAGAGGGAGGGAGGAAATGGAGTGCTCCAGATGGTAAAAGAATAAGCAGTGGAAATGCAGAAATAGCCAAGTCAAGTTAGTGAACAGAGACCATATCAAACATGGGGAAAACTTAAGCCCATGTATTCTAGCTGACATTATGAAGTGGAAATGGAAAATATCCCTGATAAAACTTGTAAAAGAAGTGATAGGTGAAAAGAGGCTGCAACAGTGACACACTCAAACAAAAAGTAAACATTTTTATGAGTTTAATATCTACCTGGTTTAATCCAATGAGAGTCAATTATCTACTGAATATAGATGCTTATTAAGTGATAACCACCAGAAACTGGCATGACTTCCTGAACTGCAGAAGAGGTGGTCTTGTCAAAATCTTTGTGTTGTATTTGTATTTAGGGTAGCTAAAGTCAAAAGACAACACAATTTTCATTATACACACTTCTTATTTTTCAGATCCTACAATTCGCCCTAGATATAACATAGTACAACTTGTAGTTTTGCAACCAGTATACTAACATAAAACTTGAAGGACGCTTAATAACTAACACAAAAGTTCCCTATGCAGATACTAAATGCATTCATCATAATACATTGTACAATAACTTTCATAGTAGAAAATCTTCCAGTTGTTTCTTTGGCCAAATACATCATGCAATATGATTTATGTAATATCTTTAGTCTCTTCCTTCTTTAGATACTATTAATTAATTTTCTACAGTAAATTGGAATAAAATAAGTCTGTATTTTCCTATTCTCCATTTTCTATAATTCTCATTTTTTTTTATCCAGAGCATTATATATTCCATAAAATTTCTTATGGAAAACAATACATTTAACATAAGTGAATTGATTTACCCATTTAAATAACATCTTGGAATTCTAGGTTTTATAAAAATGAAAATCAGCATGCTTGTTCTTTTCAACTTTTCTTCATCTCTTCCCTATTTTTAGTCATATTGTTTTCCAAATTTTCACAGCCTATATCATTTATATTCTCTGTTCACACTTATTCTCATCAAAATATTTTTCTCATTTCTAAAATTACTTAATGTACAACATGCTATTGCTGTAAATGACATTTTAGGTGGTTTCAGTTTGCCTTCTACTAGTTTTAGTGAGATCTTGAATGCATATGCACTTTATGTTTCTATGGAAGTAAAATGTTAAAAAGACAGACTACAAATGATGTTAAGTAAAAACCATAGGGTTCTGAGTGTGAGTAGAATATCTGTTTGAACTCATGTGTGTATACACCTGTGATATTTTCTGAATTGATTTATTTTATTAGGAGTTTTATTTTTCTTCTATTACAATATCACCTGTTTTATCATCTTATTCATTTTTATTTTAATTTTCTGTGGTGCTGGGGATTGAATACAGGTCCTTTCACATGTTAGGCACACACTCTACCAATTGAGCTGTATCCCCAGTCCTCCTTTTATATTTATCAATAATTTTTTTTCTTTTGAAGGAAGGTCTGAGACCTTTTCATTTAAGCATTTTTGTGTTTTCCTTACTTTCTGTTAGTATTTATAATTAGGCAAGTTGGAATTTTTGTGGGTTTTGTTTAAACAATGATTCCTAGTGAAGCAAGTGTGTAGAAGGACTGGACATATTTCTATGTTCTAGGGCTCTGTCTTTAATTTCTAAGGTTACACTTAGAAGTAAGAAGCTATGTGTGTTATATAGTAGAGGGACAAAGACAACAACTATGTACTATATAAATGAAGAAGAGGAAAATATTGTGAATGTTTTCACCACAAAAAATGAAAAATGTTAGGGGAGATTGATGTTTAAAGTTATTGAAACATCACAAAATGTGTACATACTGAGATGCACAATTTTTATATTTTTATATGTCAGTTAAAAAATACATCTAATTTAACCTTTTAAAAATGATGCCCAGTTTCTTTAAAAATCTGTTGTTTCCCATAACACAATCAGCAGCATTTCTATAGCCATCTCTGAGCTTTGACAGTTCCTCTGTTGAAGCTACAAGCACACGGTGGAGTTTAAAACTCAAATGGATAGAAACAAAATGATGTATCCCAATTGTGTACAATGAATCAAAATTCAGTCTGTAAAAAATTAAAAGGTATATTTAAAATAAAAACTCAAATGGAACCAAAAAATTCCTCTTTTGAGAAAACAAGCACACTTGTATTTTCATTTCAATTCACTTTCATTTTTCCTTGGGGGGAAAAATAGTGTTACATATTCAACCAAGTAAATTACCATTGTAGGAATAATTAATCAATGTCCTCGGCCATAATTAGAAAGCCACATTCAGGAAGCAGCAGCTCCTTCCCTCTTTGCTTTATTATCTACTTCAGTTCCTTCCTTCCCTTCCTTTCCTTCCTTTCCTTCCTTTCTTCCTTCCTTCCTTCCTTGCTCACACCTTTCCTTGCTTCCTTCTTTTGCTCCTTACCTTTTAGGTAAGTGTAACTGCAGGAGTGATGTGTACTTTAATAAATATATAATGAAGATAAATATAAAGTTTAGTGTAATAACTTCAATTTACAGCATTCCAAACTAGGCACCACTTCTCAGTGATTGTCTTATTCCTAGTTACTCTTCACTATGATCCTGACTCTCCTTTTGCCCAGGTCTTCCTCACAGTACACAGGTGGAATGCTTCAGCCTTTAGGTGTTAACTTCACTTAACTTCTCCAAGCAATTGTTTTCTGACTACCATTTCCAAATATAAATGTCTTGTTTCCTTTTCAGTGTATGCAACTTAATATCTTCAGATCCTAGAAGAATTTTCCATATGAAGTTGGTGCTTATTTATTTCTATTAAATGTATTCATTAATCCCATTTGTTATTATGTTGGATTTTTTTCATAAATTCACTGGAATAAGACTAGGGCAAATTATGGCTATAGTGTACAGTTATAGATATCTTTTTGGGGAGTATACCAGAAATTGGATTCAGGGGCACTCAACCAATGAGCCACATCCCCAGCCCAATTTTATATTTTATTTAGAGACAGGGTCTTCCTGAGTTGCTTAGCAAATAGTCATTGCTGAGTCTGGCTTTGAACTTGAGATCCTCCTGCCTCATTCTCCCAAGCTTCTGGGGTTACAGGAATTGCCACCACACATTTGTATAGTTATCTTTGATTGTAATGTTTTAAAATGTTATAAGTTGCCACTTTTGAAGCAAATTTGTTTTTGCAAATTTAGTTAATATTGCTCAATATTTTACTATAAGTATTTCTACTTTCATATTTTGTTTTCCTTTATTCAATATCTGCTTCACAATACACTCCGAGTTAAATTTTAGAAAATTAAGGTGTACATCATGTCCTAGATTTACATATTTTTACATATTTCATAGTCTTCAATATATATATATTACATGCAATTTACTAAAGAAGTGTATGAGTAATGCTGGTAATGATAAAAATATGCAATATTTAATCTGTGGAACACTTAAAAATAAAAGATAAATGCAAAATCAATGTTACATCCACAATTTGTTTAGTAATACATTCAGATTATGTAAATTTTGTGGAAATAATGCTCACAAAAAGAAATTCATTCAATAAGAAATAGTTCCTTCTTGCAAAAATTGTTTTCATTATGATCTTAAAATAGGTTAATCATGTTAGTTTTAAAGAAATTAAACAACTTGTAAAAATATATTGAAATCAATGACAACTGAAAGGTTAATTTATGATAGCTAATATATTAAATTTAATGTATTGGTATGACATAAAGTAAACATTTTACTAGGAAGGTAGTTCATTTTTAAAGTACATTCTTCAAAATATCACAACAACTTAATGCATCTAGGAGGCCTAGAATGGTTGTAGTAGTCAGGTTTTTTTTTTAACCAAAAACCTGACAAGAACTACATAAAGTAAGAAAAATTTATTTTGGCTCAAATCCAGGACTCAATCCATGGTTGGCCAGTTCTAATTCTTTGAGCCCAAGATACTGAAAAACCTTATGGTGGAAGGGCATTGTTCTTGAAAACTGCTTGACTCATGGAAAGCAGAGAGAGACAGAAAGGGGGCAGAGACAGATGTAGTACCCAAGGCTATATACCCCATGACTTATTTCTTCCAGCCATGCCCTTATAATTAATCCACCAGTAGAATAATTCACCAATTATGTCAAACCCTCTTAAACCCATCTTTTCACCTCTGAGCATTGTTGCATTGCCTAACACAGGAAGGGAGGACATTCCAGTTCCAAACCATAACACTGGTTTTCAAGGTAAATTTGTTCTGGGTCTTGGGGTTAATGGTGTTACAGTCTTTCCATGGAACTTTACTATTGATAATGCCCATATGAGACTAATAAATTATTGGATTCAAAAATGAAAAATACATTAGTTTTCATTATAAGAAATTTAAATTTAAAATTCTGTAATAAAAGGTTTTATATGCATCAAGAAAAGAACAATAAGAATTCCTATGATTCTAAGCATCCAGACATTTGACCTTTTATTTCCAGAGTATTCTGTCAATTTCAGGTCTGCTACCAGCTCAAACACAATACTAAATTACCGAAAGGGATGTTCTATTAGCTAGGTAGCCTAATGTAAAAGGTTCTGGATGGTAGTAAATTCTCTAATCAAATTTTTTTTATATTTTTTTATTTTTAGATCCATCCATTATGTCTTCCATAATGTATTTTTGTGAATTCTATAAAATGATTTGTTTTTAAGTCTTCTCTTTATAAATAAGCATTTAAACACTTTTAAATAACATACTCTTTAATTTGTTTTTGATAACTCTATACTTACATGTTCTGTTTCTGACCTATATTGCACTTGTCTATTTAAATAAACCTATTTCAAAGGCATATTTCTTAATTGATATGGCTTTATAATAAGCCTTGATAGCAGAAAGGATAATTTTCCTACATGGTTAGTTTTTCAGAAATGTGTACCCTTTTATTAAATTTTGGTATTCAAATAAGTTTTTGAATAAATTTGTTGATACTTGAAGAAAATTATCTTGTAAACTTGTTAGTCTTTTTATTGAAATTAAGTGAGCTTAAGGATGAATTAGAAACAAATTTAAAATATTATCTTCTTAAATGCAAACATGAATTTCTATAAATATTTATTTATTTTACTGTATTTTGATAGCATCTAATAATGTTTCCCACATTACCTGTTTCCAAGGTATAAAAAATCATTTAACAATACCTCTTTATGCTTAATGTTAGTATGTAAAGTGGAATATATTTTCTTTCTAAAAATGCAATAGCAAATAACTACACTTTCTAATTTTAACCCACTTAGCTTCCATTCATTTATTGTGTTTACTTCAATGTTAGCTGTGAATAGCAATGGCTTTTCTTCTGTGTCCTTTGTTTTCTTTATTGAATATCTGGGTTACGATTTTGAGGATGGGTCCAGCTCTCCATATTCTGGCTAAGAAGTTTGAGTAAGATTTCCACCATGCTACATTTTTGGGAGGTACCTGAGTCTTGGCTCTCAGGCTCTAAGACATGTTTTTATCATGGAGAAAACTCTAGAACAGACTCACCTTCAGAAGGCTAGAACTGACTTCTCTGAATATTTTCCAGAAAATAAATCATTCTTAAATTTCCCAGAATCTTTTCTGGTCTTTGTATCAATACAAAATTGTTAATCCAACCCATATCCTGTTCTAATGTATTGAACTGCATATTTATTATGGCCTATGACTCAGGAGATTGCATTCAGTTATAATTACCTTATCTTCTTAATAATTATCAAATTTTTATGCTCTTCTAACAGATACTTTGTTTTTATAAGAACTATCAATATTCAATTTACTTTCATTTTAGAACACTTTGAAGAAGATATAATTTGTGTTTTTTTGTCTCATAGTCAGTTCATAAACAGTGTCCTTAAACATTCAAGCATTCTTCCAATAGAATGGATTAGGACCAGATAAATAATTTGTCAAAGACATGGAAACTGAAACTCTCCATGGGTTGTGTCTATAAGTTATCACATGAGAAACACTTTAATATAGAATTTGAGATGGATATTTTTATAATTTTGGAGGTACCATTTAAAAGCTACCATAATACTATATTTGAGAACAGGATGCTTAGCAGTTTTATAAATATATTACATGTATTATCTCATTTACTTCCCACAAACACTGAAGTACATAATATCATTATTACCATTTTAAGGTAACAAAAGCAAAGAGGTACTTCATAATTTGCCAAAGTGTTTCATGTAGTTGCATGTTCTAAATGGCATATCATAGAAGCTGCCATTGTATTTATGGTCAGTGGCAGGAACCCTCCATGAGCTCTGGTAAGACAGAAACAGACATTTTGATCATGACTCAGTTTCAAAGGTGATATCAAAGAATATTGTTGTTCATAATTTCTTTGTAATTTGAGAGTTCTAATTAAGATTTTATAAGACTTGGCTTTTTAAATTTGTTTTATATTTTTATTGTTTGTTCTATTTAGTTATACATGATAGCAGAATACATTTTGATTCATTGTACACAGTTGGAGCACAACTTTTCATTTCTCTGGTCATACAGGATGTAGAGTCACAGCATCTGTAATCATAGATATACAAAGGGTAATAATGTTTCTCATTCCATCATCTTTCCTTCCCTCTGTCCTCTCCCCACCTCATTTTTCTGTACACAATCCAAAGTTCTTCCATTCTTCACTTACGTCCTCACTCCCCACCCTGTTACGTATCAGCATCCACTTATCAGAGAAAATATTTGGCCTTTGATTTTTAGGGGATTGGCTTATCTCACTTAGCATGATTTTCTCCAACTCCATCCATTTACCTACTAATGCCATGATTTTATTCTTCTTTATGACTAATATTCCATTGTGTATATATACCACAGTTTCTTTATCTATTCATCTATTGAAGAACATAAGACTTGGCTTTTATTTCACCTCTTACAGTAAGACTTCCAAGCACGCACATGCCAAATTAGGGTGCTGTGCCTCTCTTTTAATTCCCAGCAATTACTTCTGATTATCACCACAATCAGAGCAGCAAATGATATGCATCAATTAATGTGCCTATATTGTCCATTAAATGTTATTATTTTGAAAATAATATTGATATTTGATTCTCTGTTCCCTAGAATAGCACCTAATATTTGCTAAGGGTACAATACATATTTGTTCATAAAGTGAAAGTTATAAAACATTTGGGTAGATTCTTTATTTAATCTCATATTTAAAATTTACTAAACAACTACTTATTTGGAAAGTGAATGAAGTACTTGGAGGTAAAGAGATGGTTGAACTGTAACCAGGTTTAAAAAAGATAAAGAGAACTTCAATGAGGGGAGTAAAAAAATACTAAAAAGATTCACTATTTTAAGAGTATTCATAAACATATTTTCATTTGTGTAAAGAAAAGGAAACAATCAACAGATTGAAGAGGGAACCTACAGAATGAGAGAAAATATCTACAATCTACACATCTAACAATGGGTTAATAAGCAGAATGTATCAGAAACTCCAAAATCTCAACAGTCAAAAACAATAACTTGATTAAAAATGGGCATGGTAACTGAGCACTTCTCCAAGTCATAAAATAGAAAACAAGTACAAGATAAATTTCTCAATATCACTAATCATTAGGAAAATTCAATCAGAATGACAATGAGGTATCTGCTCACTTCAGGAAGAACAGCAATTATCAAATAAACCTCAATAAGAAAGGAAGGAAGGAAGGAAAGAAGGAAATAAACAGAAATTAATAGTAAAATGTGAAGAAAAAAATGGAAATGTAAGTCAGTGCAGTCATTTTGGAAAAAAATGAATATTTGTCAAAAAATTTAAAATATAACTACCATGTGATCAAGAAATCCCACTACTGAGTATGTATACAAAGGAAATGAAATCAATATATTGATTAGACATCTCTACTCCCATATCCACTTCAGCACTTTTCACAATTACCACGAAATGTAAGCTTCCTAAGTGGCCATCAAGAGATGAACAGATATAGAAAGTGTGGTATATATATATATATATATATATATATATATATATATATATATTGACATACTGTTATTCAGATGAATAAAATCCTGTCACTTGTGACAACGTGTGTAACTAGAGATTATGATAGTGAAATAAACTCAGCACAGAAAAAGTGCTGCATGATATCACTAATATGTGGAATCTAAAATAGCTGATCCCACAGAAGTTGAGGGTACAATGGCGATTACAAGAGGCTGGAGAGATAGAGGAAGAGGAAAGGAAGATAGAAGTAAGAAGTTATGAGGTTCTATGGCACGTTAGTGGAATAGAAAATAGTGGATAAAAAGGCAAAGTACTACTGCTTTTATGAAGGTAGAAGAAAGGATTTTGAATAGCTGAACCATAAATAATTGATCAGTGTTTGAAAAGGTTAATATATTTAAACCAATTTACATATTACACAATGTATACATATAATGAAATTTCACACAATTACTCATTAATATGTTCAATTTTATATTTTCAAATATTAGTTAAAATATACTTAGGCAAGTATGAAATATTAATAACAAAATAAATGAGGCTCAAGGGAGCTTCTTTTGTCTTCCCTTCATAACACATGAGAAAACACTGAAAGGAAATGTCTACAAGGAATAGACCTCTCACCAAACATGGAAACTGCTGGCACCTTGATCTTGCTAGCTCCTGAAATCGTAGAAATAAGTGCTGGATTTTTTAGTTTGTTATATGATACTATACTTACAGAAACTAGGAAGCATATGAGTGTTTTTCTACATTTTGATTATATGTAAAAATAAAATTATATTCTGACATTTAATACTTATTCCTTTTGTTGAATAGACTATATATACAAATATATAGAGAGAGCATGCATCTGAAATCCTTTATTGGAAGATCATTGTTGTTTACCAAATAGAAGAATTTATAGACCCATAGTGACCAGCTTATTGACTGGGAACCCTCTGCCCAATGGAGGGCAGGTCTGGCAATCTCTGTCTCTCCCAGGACCCCTGGGTCTTTGGCATAATGCTGATGGGTTGGAGGTGCTGTAGGCAGTAAAGCCTCTTGACTTAAAGCACAGACTTGGATGAGCACTTGGGAATAAAGCAATGGAAGAGAAAGGCAGGGCTGAGACTGGGGGTAGAAGCAAAAGTGGAGGAAGCAAGGGCTAGAGAGATGGTTTCTATTTTTTATTTTCTGTAAAGGGGAGCAAATAGGCCTATAGTCTAGTGGGTGGGTGGTGGTGGTGCCTGGGGTGTCATGTGCTGACATCTTTCTCATCATCTGGCTTGGAGATGGCTTCCAGCAATAGGTCCCTGGGGCCGTCTCCTTCCCCTCTTTGGCCTTACTTGGAGTTGGGAACCCACAGATCAGAAGTGATGCAACACTGTATGTGGTACTTCACATCAGTGGGTTCCATCTTGCTGATGGCATCTTGGAGCATGTGCACATCATTCACATCAAAGCACTTTTAAAGTTCCTCATGGAGGAACTCATAGACCTGGGCAGAGTTCAGGTAACCAGGGCTCAGCTGCTTCTTGCACTCCTCTCTCATATCCTTTTGTGGCCTTCTTGATGTGCAGCTTGGTTTGGCCCTGAACATGCTCTTTGCAGGCTTCCAGGTCATCATTAAATCCCTTCCTTCATACACAGGTGGGTTAGCTATCTTAACCTGAGTCTGAACTGTGTGAGGCAGGCAAGAGAATCCACCTGCAGACTCTTTGTTAGCTTCAGGATGAAATGCATAACAATTGTCTGGTGGGTCACATGCTCCATGAGTGCACATTTCTCCTCTAGGTCAACGCACCAGATAACCAAGTAGCTGGTTGTCTACTCACACACCAAGTGGATATTGACAAGGTACTTCTGGCTGTCATCCCAGCTGCAGAGCATGACAAAGTGCTGGTCTTTTTCTACTCCTCCACAAAAGTTTTGGGTTTCTGATCCCTCACTCAGAATCATCCTCTGCCTTCTCAGGCTTGGTACTGACCTTGATTTTGCTGAAGCCATCTTTACTGAGTGTGTCCAATTTCCAGAATGTGCTCTTTTCCTTCTAGCACATCTCCAGTTTCTTCTCCCAGCTCCGCTCCTCAGCCTGCAGTAGCACCAGGTCTGCCTGGCCACGTTTGGCCACCTCCAGTTCCTTCAGCCACATTGTTCTTGCATTCCTGACCAGCTCTTCCTTCTTCTGGAACTGATCCATGTTCTCCACCTGGGCCTGGTGTTGCCAGAGAAAGAGGCTGGTCATATCACTGTTGGGGTGCATCTCATCCTTATCATAAGACAGTGGGATATGGTGCCACATGCTGTAGTCACCCATCTTGACTTGACAGACCAGCAGATTTGGCTCTGGTAGAAGAGGTGGCAGCAGTGCTGAAGATTTGGGTTGTGGGGACCCACCTCTTCTCCATTTTTATTTATTTAAGCAAAGCAAAAAGTTTAGGGAATTGATTTTATACTTGTTACACTCTAAATTGATGTACAAGGGTATGTAGTCTTCAATGGCTCATTAAGACTGATGAAAATTATCAGTGAATTGCTTAAATGAATGGAGATGTATGCTTTTCATAATAATGAAAAATTACTTGAATTTTTATTACACACAAGAAAAGATTATGGATTAGCACATGTATACATAAACAGCTGTAATTTTTATAATCCATTATGTTTATTATTTCTCATTATGTAACTGATAAATTCATTCTCAGTAACAGAAAATACCTGGAATATACAAAATTAACAGAAACATATAAAACACAAATATTTAATAAAAAAGGACTGATAAACTTGGTATGATATTTATCATTATTGAATTCAAAACATACAATAGTTTATGCAACACATGCATTTCATGAGCATATCTGAAAAACATTTTCCCCCTCAGGAGTAATGTTTGTTACATTTTATTTTCCAAAAATTTGAATGATTTTCAAAATTCACTGAATAAAGTTGTTTTTAAATTACTAAAAGAGATATTGGTATTAATATTTATCCCTATAATAGTCCACATGAAATATGTTTAGAAACAAGAAAGGATAATATATATTCTAAAACCTGGATTGCTTGCAAGAAGTGGGAAGTAGAACTGGGAAGATTTGTATAACTGAGTCAATTTGGAACCTGAGTCATAGTCATAGGGACTGACAGAGTAACTGGGAAAATTACAAATATCTCTCAATAAACAGGCCAATAGCAGTAAGTGAAAAGCAGAAAGCATGCTTCCTCTAGGATAAAACTGATGTCTGGGATATCAGAAAGTTTGCAATATCAAGTATCTTCAAGTATCTTATATAATAATATGTCTTTCCATGTGTATTAAAAATCAAATTTCCCAGTAATGATTCAGAGCAAAAGTTTAATTGTATTTTTAAAGCAGAGGAAGTGGGAGGCTTAATAAAGGTGCTTATAATAATCTGCCACAGAAAAGAAACAGGGTGCTAAAGAATGCATTTTGAGGAAAGTAACCAAGGGAGAAGTCTGGAAATTGGGAAAGAACTGATGGGAACCCTAAACAACAATGAAACTCACAAAGGAACAAAGCACACTGCAAATACAAGCTACCCAGTGCTGAGGAGAAGAGGTTTCCACATTTCCAGAAAAGGGTAAACCAGAAAAATGCATCAATCCTCATAGGAGCTCTAAGTCCTAACTACTGAAGAATTCCAAATTGCTCATAGGGTTTGAATCCATTTGGGGAACTGATTTGATTCTGAGTGAGAACTTTAGTCCAAAGAAGGTCATCTTGGTCACTTCTCAACTCCTAGAATCAAAGATGCTAAAACAGCTAGTCACCATTCTACCTTAGGGACTAGGACACAACACCCAGATACTTCCAGAAACCTTGGATCTGCATACATCACAGGATGGAAAACAGAACTCTTAAGTTTCTTAAAGATCTAGGACTAGGGTTATGGATGCCACATGCCTGTTGTGACCCATGACTGCTCTATGGAGCCTAAAGAAGTTCTATCTAGAATACAGTCTTGGGACTTCAGTTCTTATCTCCCAATGCCCTACCATCACTTGTATTTGTCTTTTGGGACTTGGGTAAGGTCTGTTTCACATCTGGCAGCAGTGGGACACTAGATGCCACTGTCACAAGCTACAGAATCATTGGTTTTCAGATCTGTAGGGGTCTTTTAAGCTCATGATTCTTGCACAGATTTACATGTAACTTCATGAATTGCTGAAGTCTACACCACTTAAATGGTACTCACAGATACTGTGATACAGGTTACAGATGAAGAAATCACATGGAGGCTGCCCTTTTCAGTTTATCTACACCCAAAACCAAAGCACTATACCACTGATATTTTATATCCGAGTTAACTGAAGAAGTATTTTCTACAAAAGTTGCTTTGTAAAACTAGAAATGGTAGCTTCTAAACAACATGTGCACACATCAACACATAAGCATGAAAAAAGGAAGCATGACAACTCAATAAACATACAGAAATTCTCCTTAAATAGATCCCAAACTGCAGGAAATTTTTAAGAGCCCTGAAAATGAATTCAAAATAAAGTTCCTAAAGAAACTCAGAAAGATGAAAGAAAATACAGATAAATAATACAATGAAATGAAAAATTGTATCAACGAGGAATTCAACAGTGATTAAAAATAACAAAAAAGAATCAATCAGGAATTTTAGTATTGAAATTTTCTATGACTTTAAAAAAAAACAAGTGCCTCCATAACAGATTAATACAAGCAAGAAAAAAAAGTAATTTCTGAACTTTGTCATGGAACTTTTGAGATAATCAAGGGGAAAAAAAAAAGAAAAGGAGGAAGGAAGAGACAAATCAAGCAAGAAAGCAGCCAAGCTCACTAGCTGGAAGCTTCTCAATACATGATTTCAAAACATACTACAATACCATTGTCAAACCTCAACTCTCAATTCCCCTGAGATACAAATATATGTTTACTTAAGAGCATGAGAGGCAATTCTGCACATGGTATGCAGTTGTGAGTTCAAGGACACTGCTACACTTATTCCTTCCTATTGGCTAGAAACAGAATATGCCCACCACTCCAACATCTGAGGGTTCCTTTCATCAAAATAGTAAGACCACACAATGACCCTTAATTTGAATCTGGATTTTAGATGCCTGAGAAAGTAGGATACTCTTTGTGTTTGGTGAGTTAACTGCTGAGATTATTGATAAATCAATCACTATTAAGTATGCTGACTTCTTTGGAAGGAATTTTATGAATAAGGATTTAAATTTTCATACAATGAACAATACAATCACAAGTACTAATAATGTAACCAAGGGTATTAGAGCAAGAAAATGTTATCAATCAATAAAACTGTGAAATAGTTATGTGGAAGACTATATTAAATAATGAAATAAAAATTTTAAAAGACACTTTCTCAGATACATACAGTAGCTAAAAAGACACAGAAAAAGTTTGTGTTAAAGCTAGACATCAAAAATACTGCACAATTCAGTAAAAACGCAATTGTCATCTGCTATTCATATTCACACCAAATTCAACCAAACACATGGCCACTCTTCTATCCCAATACCCTGCAATACACTCTTCTCTCCTTAAATACTTCATCCTCTTTATAGAAACCTACAAAACATACCTGTCTTTCAAAGTTCATCCCAAATGCTTCCTGCATCTTTCACTCTTTTGTAACCTACATATTTTAGGCGTATAATTTATGGGAATGTGTTTTTGCACAAATGTCCCACTGTTCTGTAGTGAAATTTCTTTTATTTTAATTGTGTGGGATAATACCAATATAGCAGCAGCAGCTCTATGTTGGCTAATTTTCCCTTATATAATTCTTCAATAATGCTTATGTTTAGTTCTTTGCATTTTTATTTTCAAGGCATGCCTTTTTATCTAGAATATTAATTCATGTGCATTTCCTTGAGAAGTATTTTTTGTTACATGAGACAATTACTGATGTTGACTTTCTACCTACATTTCTTCGATTTCATTGTGAATTTATTTCTCCTTTCTTGCCTTTTTACTTTTTTCTTCATTAATTAAGTCCCTTTAGTGTACCACTCTATATTTCATAGGGATTTACTTTGTGTTCTGCAGCTATAGTGATATGGTTAGAATTACAACATGAAACTTTGAGTTATTGCCCATGTAAAGTAAACACTGCTACTAAATTCCCAGCAATTCCAGAATCTTACAAAAGTTGATAAAATGGCCTTTATTTTGTGATGAATATGATTACTAGAAGTAGTATATTTACAAAGGCATGATTTATAAAAAATAAAATACCTGGTATTTAAACATCAATATCATTTTATATTTCTAACATATTTTCCTTTTCCCAGTCTTTCCATAGTCTTGTGCTATGACTATTTAAGACTTAAAAGTGTGTGACTGCCAAGGCTCTATCAGTTCAGCACTAAGAAACTGCTGAAATCTCCCTTTCCCTGACTTTCAGAAGTTTGAATTTGTCTTTAGCCCCAGAAGCTCAATTAATGTCAGTACAAACACGATGAAAACCACATGATACACTGTTAAATACAATCTTCTCGTTTTGATGAAAACCTTTCTAGAGCCCAGTCAGGCTGCTGTGACTCTCCAATAGATAATAAAATGTCAGAAACTTGTTCTTTGAGGATTTTTTTAACAAAGTTACATTTTCTATCTTAACCTGAGTGTTCACAACAGAAATTTGGCCCCATGACACCTTCTCACTCTGCCACTGTGGTCCTGGATTTTAGTCATGCCATCATAGTTCATCTACTTCTTCAAGGCTCTTGAGGATTCAGGAAAGTTACACTTGGGGTAACTGATTATTATGCTGGATGAGAGGGTGTAAATCTATGTGTGTTCCTTCCTGAGGTCCCACCAGAACTGTATCAAGAATGTCAAAAAGTGCTCACAACCAAGAACATCAGAAACAGAATGAAGAGTGACAGAGATTTAAAACCAGGACTCAGATGAGTCATTTTAACGTGGATTTTAGAAATTCAGAAGCCCAATGTGGACTAAGAATAATTCTGAAATACCAGAATGATTCTCAGATGACTCTGGATTGGTGATGATGTGCCTAAAGTAAGCTGATATCAGAATGAGGGGAACTAGCCTAGAAGCAAGTTGGTTTCTATCTTTTCTCTGCCCATGGTATAGCCTACCACCTATTCCCACTATTATTTATTATCTGCAGATGGTAAAACACAGCTGTGGAAGACAAATCCAGGCAGAGCAGGCATTATAGTATTAGGAGGTGAACCCTGTGTACCTCAGGAATGTTGTGTGCTGTGACTCTCTCTCTTTCATGACCATATCAATCAAACCCTTCTCAGAGGGGAAGCTGACTTTCCAAGGCACAGAAAATAGGAACATCTTATAATTCTGAGAATGTAATGCCTATGGGAGACCCACATTATTTTCTGTACTGTCATATCTCTGCAACTCTTGTCTTGCTAATGAGAAGAAAGTTTTCTGTATTCCCTTTATACCCAAGACATGATATTTCAAATTATCTTCAACCTTCTTTCTATCATCAGATGTGTTCTCAGACCAGTTGCAAGAGGCATTGCTTAGTTGAGAACCAAAATATATGGGGACTATTATTCCCTGACAAAGATCCTGCTAGAACCTCTTTACATGCCAGAGAGCTCAACAATGACAGACGACCAACAAACTGGGGAATGCTCTTGTTTTATTCCATTACACCTTCCCACTCAGAATGAGTAAATACAGGAGTATAAAGATGGGTTTGCCATTTTTTTACTATTTGTTGAAGTTTAAACATTTATTTTCATGAAAATACCAACCTAAACTCTTTTTCAAAGCAAAGGAAACAATGTGAAGACAGTACTTAGAAAATGGGAGAAAATTTTTACCACCCACACATTAGATAGAGCACTCATCTCCAGGATATATAAAGAACTCAAAAAACTGAACACCAAAACAACAAATAACCTAATCAGTAAAGGAGCTAAGGAAAAGAAGAGACACTTCACAGAAGACATACAAATCAACACATATATGAAAAAGTATTCAACATCTAGAAGTTAGAGAAATGCTAAACAAAACTAAGATTTCATCTCATTCCAGTTAGAATGGCAATTATCAAGAACACAAACAACAAGAGTTGGCAAGGATATGGGGTAAAAGGTACACTCATACACATACACTGCTAGTGGGACTGCAAACTAGTGCAGACAATCTGGAAAGCAATATGGAGATTCCTTGGAAAATCTGGAATGGAACCCCCATTTGACCCAGCTTACCCACTCCTTGGTTTTACCCAGAGGAGGTAAAATTATCATACTACAGTGACATGGGTCAAATCAAAGATTATAGCAGCTCAATTCATAATACCTGAACTGTAGAACCAACCCAGATGCCCTTCATCAGATGAATGGATAAAGAAAATGTGGTATATATACACAATGGAATACTAATCATAAAGATGAAAGAAATCATGGCATTTGCAGGTAAATGGATGGAGCAGGAGAATATCATGTTAAACCAAATAATCCAACCCAAAAAAACCAAATGCCATATATTATCTCTGATATACAGATGCTGATTCTTAATGGTGGGTGGGCTAGGGAAGAAGAGAGAAACTTTGGATTGGGCAGAGGGGAGTCAGTGGAGGGAAAAGGTGGGGGATAGAAAATATGGTGTAATGAGATGGACACTATTACCCAATGTACAGGTATGATTGCAGGAAGAGTGTGACTCTGCATCATGCACAGCAAGATAAATGAGAAGTTGTGCTCCTTTTGTGTATTGTGTTGAAATGTGCTCTGCTGTCATGTATAACTAATTAGAACAAATAAAAATTTAAAAAAGCAAATAACCACTCTTCATCCTTAGGAACTAAAGGGAAGGTAACACTCTAAAGAATGTTTAGGCAGTCCTAAATAATCTTAAGAAATAAAAAGATATTTTATTATTCCTCCTCCCCAGGAAAAATGAAGGTACTAAATATTCATACATTCCTCTAAACTTCAAAGCACAGTTTTCTAAATAAGTTTTAATGTGGACTTAATAAAAATTATTATAACTGGTCTACTTTCTCTAAATCTTAAACAATTTCACACATTCCTGTTCCGAAATTACGCTTTTGCCTCACAGTAATTTTCCATGCCCCAGAATTTTAAAATCTACTTTTCATCCAATTCATTTGAATTATTATCCACAATTACTGAAAAAAAAACATAATTGCACCATAACAAGTTTCATGGTATGTTCAATCTCATAGCATCCAACCTACAGAAAACATCTAAATCAGATCTACAACATAATTATTTTTCAATTAGTAATGTAAGATAAAGTTATATTTCCATTTGGAAACTCCCTCAAAAACAATATGCCCTGTAGCTCCACAATCACTAATAACAAAAAAGTACAATCACTAATTATATATTCAGCTAATTCAGACAAACCATGTAAAGAAATATAAGGACAGGCTATTTATGGTTGAAAGCATGAAATGGGAAACCACATGTGTTGGAACACACACTGAAGGGGAAGTCATGATCAATTTCTATGTGCATCTCGAAATAAAGGCTTCCATTTCAAGAGAGTGCACACAACACAACATCTATCCCATGGTATTTGAAACAGAGAGTACACATATGTTATCTGTTCTAGGTTCCTCATTCTCCCTTCTAAAAAGTACATACTGATGCATGATCTCTCTCTAAAGCAAACCCATGGGCAATGTTTTAAACACAGAAAATAGTGATGAATGGTTTGTGGAAGATAATGATCTCACAATATATAATTATTTGGACTACATAATTATGAACCATAACTTACTTTTTTTCAAATAGTAACCCTGAAAACAAGCAAAAACAGACTGGGGTGTAGGTTATTTGTCTTGTTGGAACTCAGAAGTCAAGGGTAAAACAAAAGAATGGTGCAAAATGCATAGTGAAATAATCAGGGTCCTTAACAACACAACTGCTCTGATGAACACATTTTTCTCCCCAGGAGATCCATTCATTCACACTGTACACATGATCCGTGGTGTGGGATAGGGGGCACATATCCTCACAGATTTCCAACAGATTAATACAACACTTGTATCTGTCCATATGAATGCAACACCAAACTCCTGCTTTCTCTTCACTTCCAACCTGCATGCAAGAAGTCACACAAATGCACAAGCACAAAGGTCAAGATTACAATTTCAACATCACCCAGCCAAGTAGACAAGTGAAATCTACTGCTCCAGTGAATTTTCCCCTCCAAGCTTCTACCCTTTAATACAAGCAGAATTTAGCCCTGCTGTAAGGAGGCTGTGCCTGAAGAGGGTTCCACTGAGGAAATCTGGAGCAATTCAGCAACCACCACTACTGGAGTTTAGACTGGCTGGAAGAGCAACGAACCATACCCCAACTAAGTAACTTCACCTGTGTTACTCTAAGAGCAACATTTACTCTTGGATTCCTTAAATGTAATTCAAGCAAGAGGCTCTTCTAGGAGGTTGATGCAGGTGATGTTTGAAACACCATATGAAATCAAATGAGGACTCCACCCAGAACTCTGCATACACATGTGCACATGACTACACACACACACACAGTCTAGCAGCTCCACCAACTCTGACACTTGGTACCTTGGACCCCACTCAGAGGGATAAAAAATCAAAGCAAATAAGCTGGATGGGGCAACCCCAGATTTCCCCTGGACACCTCTGACCTTATTCATGTCCCATTACAGGCACTTGGGTGGCACCTTGACATTTCTCACCCTCAGTCCGGGAGCTGCAACTCCACATCAGACCACCTTCTTGAGGTTCAAACCCCACCCCAGCACCAAACTGAAAGAATCACCTCTTTTGTTCCCTCCACAGTTCCTTTGATTAAGTCCTCTAGCAAAAACATTTCCTACTGGAGCAGAAAATACTTTACTCCTTTAGCAAGACAGTAAACCAATAAACCAGGTCAGTCACTACTGTTACTCAGGTGAGTGCCAGGTGGCAAGTGCAGTTCTTACCTGGCAGTTGAGCTCCATGCGGCCATCTCACGCAGGTCCTCCATGTCTACACAGAATGCTGGGGTCCTGTGGTCAACCATCTCTTGGCTTCTACCTCTTGACAGCATTCAGGTTATTCTCCCTCAGTCTCCAAACCATCCTCAATTCCTACTGGCTCTAACTTCAAAATATATCTCTGCTTCTTTCTATCTTAAGTGTCAGGTTTCACAGTTCATGCTTCCTAATTCATCATCCCCATGTATGACCACCCCTACTACAGTCCACTCTTCTGGCTTAAAACCTTCATCTGAACTTTAATTTCTTCCACCTTTAGATATTAACTTCAAAACAGAAAAAGAACAAGTCTTCTGTGAAATCTGAATGTACCAACTATGGGAATACTACCTATTCTTATAAACTCTCAACTGCATAGCTAGCCCAGAGACCTAGGAAGTCATCTTCTAAGATAAGCCTATCTTCTTAGGCTTCTTGCTCAAACTGACAGAACTCCTGACTGTCCAAAAAGGCTATGCTTCCAGTTCTTATCAACGAGGTAGGTAAGGAACAGGGAAATAATACAACAGATCTATTTACTAATGTTCACTTATTTCAGACATCTTCTGCCCAGGGTCAAAAGCAGGAAAGAGCAAATTGGCCTTGCTCTGTTAGCTACTTTATCCACTTCAGAAGAACTCAAGTAATAGTCTAATATGTTCTCCCTTCTGACATTTCCACCAATCAACACTTCAATTCATACTCTGGTCTGCTCTGGATGCACTGCTTTGGCCTGAGTGTCTGTCCCCTCTAAAACTCATATTAAAACAAAATCACAAATTTCATCTGTTAATGGTATGTGGTGGTGATGTTCTCAGGAGGCAATTAGATGAAGTAATGAAGATGGGACCCATGTGACTGCATTAGTAGATTTACAAAAAGAGTAAGAGGGAAAGACCCAAGTAAGTAAACTTGTTCTCTCACCCAGGGCCACCTTGGGACTCTACAAAGCTTTCCCCACCCAAGAAAGAAGTCTTTCACTACAAGCAGACACTCAACCACAAAGCTCCTTGCCTCCGGAACTGTAAAAATAAATGGTTTTCCTTATAAAATTATTCAGTCTGTGATATTCAGTTATAACAAAGGAAAATAGACTAATGAGGTCACCCTAACTACTAACTACTATCTTTCTAGTCTACCACTGTCATTCCCTAAGTCAAAGTAAGTCACTATTTCTTTTGTTATTTATTTGGCACATCCTCATTATCATCCCTAAATTACTTCTAGGACTACATCCTTTGGTTTAAACAGGCCCTAATGTCTTCCTCTTTTGTTGTACCTGGACAACACTAGGCAAGGTGATGCTTTTCAGAAAACAAGTAGTGACCAAATCCACCTGTGTTTCCAGGACCTGGAGCCAACCCTTAGCTGTACTTTCAAGGAATTAAGGAAGGGGACTACATTGGGCAGTGAGTGGGGGAGTCAGTGGGGTGAGGAGGTGGACCTTAACTAGGAAAATCCACTCCCATATAAAACCCTGCATGTAACTTCACACTAACTAAAATTATAATTAAATTTACATCAGTATTATTAGTATCTGTCTCTCTCTCCCTGCACTCTCCACTAAACTGCAAGATCCATGAGAGCAAGAACCATACCTAACCTGATTATTGGTAAAATCCCTATGAGTATCTGGCACATAGCTATAATTAATTACTTTAGCTCCATTGGTTAAAAAATTAATTTAATTTATGCTTCAGAAAAGCTTTTATAAGGTGCTCCTCTTGTGATACATATTACATCTTTTCTGGAACAGTTTATAATAAGACCTAATAGTTCTTGAGCTCTGACCATTCTAAGATTTTTTTAAAGGTTTCCTCTGTTTTCTACATGTATCCTCAATTAAACCTCATTAAAAAGCTACAGAGTAGATATTTTGATTATTCCCATTTTATAGATGTGACATTTAAGACAGAGAGCTTGTATAATTAATAAGAGGTTATACAGAGGAATGATACAGATATGATTCAAGTCCAGGTAGCTCACCTAAAATCCCACACTTCCCATCACTACGGTATATCTCCCCTTCCTGAAAAGAATCCAAATTCTTAAATGCCAATGAACTAAGCCAAAATTAAATAAATGATATGAAGATAAATTCAGACTATTATATACAAGTCACAAGTTCCACATGACAACTCAAAAAGAAAAAAATATCTGAATCATTCAAATGTCTGACTCTTACTGTTATTTTAAACAAGTCAAAACTAAAACCACCCTTACTTTTCAAATGACTGACACTAATGGGATACTGAAACCCAAAACATTCTCATATTAAAAATGTTTTCTTCTGCTACTAATTCCCTGTCATAAAAATGCATAAAGGTGATCTTTCTCTGCCAAGGGATGCCAAATCACCAAACTGGACCTAACAGAACCGACATGTATTGCCCAGATTTTCCAGTACAGGAAGCATAAAAGTGTGAAGAATGCAGATCTCCATGGTTTTGTCTTTCCATATCTTACAGCACAGGGTGTAGGGAAATAACATGCAGTCAAGTTTGACTGGATCCTGCAAGATTTTCTTCTATGCAAACCAATACCAAAAACCAATGCAAGGCATTTGACAGGGAAGATGGACTGGAGAGGGAGCAAGAAGAAAATCTGAATTATTAGATTTCTTCCCAGCAGTTGCCTGTAAGTCCTGACCACTACACAGCCTCTTTCAGAGGCATGAGGCCTGAGAGGCTTGTGACTCCCTGGGTTTCTGATGCAGCATTGGTGTTCCATGGAATACATAAGGCCCAAAGCAGAATATCTTTAGAAAAAGAAAATTAAACCCACCTTCCATGGCTCCATGGGAAGCAGTTTCACGACCACCAGATCCCCATTTAAGGCTCTATTACAAGCAATAATCCCATTGATAAAAATGACTCCATCACTGCCCTAGGTCAAAGAGAGAAATAAAGGCACAGTCAGTTCACCAGGGTTTGGCACCAAAAACACTTCCTTAGTTGAAGAATGTTAGACTCCATAATCTTTCCACTGACTTAACAGAAACAATAGTCCACAGCCACACACACATATAAGGGGAATTCAGTCTTTCATTCTTCCAGAAAGTAGTTATGCCTTTTCAGAGGATAAGAAATCAAATGCTAATTTTTCTTATACAATGTGACAGCAAAGGGTCTAGAAAGTCACCACTCAAACTTTTCTGAGATGCTGGATGGATACAGATAAGATTCAACACTAAAAGGAGAAAAGATGAAGAGCGGGTGGGGGGAAGGAATCACCCTATATTCATATTTGATTACAAAAATGGTGTGAATCTACTTTGTGTACAACCAGAGAAATGGTAGTTGTGCCCCATTCATGTACAATGAATCAAAATAATAAATAAATAAATAAATAAAAGGACAAAATGTGATTACCATGAAATTCTGTAATTAGCTAAATTTGGCATTTCCAAATCACCATGCAAAGGGTTGGATTTTAGTTGCTCTGAATTTTTGTAGTTTCCAATTACAAAACTATCAGATATCTCTTCAAACAGATTTTCTGTTCAATTTCAAATCTAGCTAGGGGTTGACAACTATGGCCTATGATCTGCCAAACCTGACCCCACCCTACTCCCTGAGCAACAACTATAAAGTTAGTGACAAGGAATTATTGCAGCTGACCTCATGATAGCTTCACCAGAAATTGAGACACTAGGAAATAGAGAGTGAACAACTCAAGTGTCACCCATCACCATCCTGCTGCCTTCTGTAATTTACAGAGTGACATGATCTCATGGTCCTCCCTGGAATGAAGAAAGCTATTTGGAGGTCACTGAATGTCAAAACACATACAATGAAATGCCTACTTCATAAGCAGCTTATAAGAACCTGTTGGCAGCTCAGAGATCTAAATGCCAGGAAGATGGTAGTGTCATCTTCCTATTCCAAGAAACCAAGGAAAGAGGGGCTAAGTTGAACCCCAGGAAAAACTCACACACCTCCACCTATTCCACACTATTTGATTCTTCCTTAATTTATTCAGAATGTTGTATCTATTTCCAAATCTTTTATTATAAAGTTACTAAACTTAGTTAACTATTCAATATTAAACTTTGAATCATTGATCTTAACTGGCTTTTAAGGCCAAAGAGTTCAGCTTTTTATTTTGATGCCAGAAGATTTGTCTTATCCATCAGGAAGAATTTTTTTTCTAAATGGATAATAAGGATCCACAGAAGAAATAGAAAGGAATCTAGGGCAATCTAAACACTCAGCAAAGTGGTCAGCATTTTTGTGCTTCAGGCAAACTTATCAATTCAATGTTTGACAAATTCAAACCCTACTTCCCACTTTTGTCTTAGTATCTCAAACTGGTACCAGTACCTCCACTTGGAAAGTTCTCTTGCTTACTCAAATCCTCTCTGAATTTGCACAAACTACCCATGACCTGTCTGCCCATGGTCAGTCTTTATCCCTTCCAATAAAACATCCCTAGCCAGCAATACTGGAAGTAAGGGCTCCCTCCACTCAAATCAGAGCACTTTGACTACCACTGTCTTGTGGTACTTATCACTTCTAAATGCACTGAAATGTCTAAGAAGCAGTAAGCCTTGCACCAATTAGATGATCATCTCAAACATGCAACACGCACAGGAAAGAGTTGAAAGATCAAGAGATTGCTTCAGTTTCCCACATTCAGGGAATAACTTGCCAATAATTTTAAGCACCTGGATATGCACTCCTCTCTTCAAGCATTCTGAAACAGCCTCCTGGGACATGTAGGTTTCAAATATGCTCCTTTTCTTCTCTTGTGTGAACTTGTTGTTTGACCTTTTGTCACCTGGTGAAGTGCTGAAACCATGTGAACCAACCACGGGGGACACACCTAGAAACATGAGGCAGCAATCATTTCTGTCCTCAAACAGCTCTGTATTTTAAAACTGGAGACAGTATGCTTATTGTTATTACCATTATTATTTAGAAAGATCAATAAAAGAATGAAATTCTTTGATGATTAATTCAATCACAAAGAGGAAAGAATGGGTAAGAAAACAAACAAAAAAATGTACAGTTGAGAACTGAGCTTTAAGTAAGCACAAGAACATGCGTGGAACAAAATCTGAACAATTGGTTTGATATTCCTTGCTGTTTAAAGGTACAAAATTTTAAAAATAAGAATTATTAAAAGATGGTCAATTTTCTGGAGAAAATGAAACAGCTGTGCACAATACATTAATGAATTAAGACAAAAAGAAATCAAACCTAATTCTAGAATAAACATGGGAGAACAGTGAACAGTTCACCAGAAGAATTAGTCCCCTCATCCTAAGAGCTGCCTCCACCTCCACACCCACTCCACTGGTACCTCAGTTCTCCTGCTGCCAGGACAAGACTATTTCCTTAGCTACCTCTTGTGGGTTACTCAGGGGCCAGAGGTTCAGTCTGTAGACAGAATTGCTCATTACTGGTTCCAGGGGAACCTCCACTGCTGAGCTCAGAGTTCATCCTGTCTGACATACTTCAGTTGTCACCAGCTGAAACCAAAGAGATCAATGAGTGCAAAACAGTCAACCTGCATCCTCCTCTGCCCTCCCAGAAATTTAGTACTTTGGTGCATTACAATTATACATATAGTGGGACTGTTACATACTTGTACATGTATGCAATATAACAATATATTTTGGTCGATTTTGTTGCACAATATTTCCACTTTACTATCCCTCTTTCCTTCCCCTGGCCCATTTCTCTAATTTACTGGTCTCCCATCCATGTTCATAACACTCACATCATTTTTTTCTCTCTCTAGCTTCCACATATAAGAGAAAACAGATGTCCCCTGACTTTCTGAATTCTACTTTTTTTTTTTTTGCTTCAAAGAATGTTCTTACATTCCATCCATTTTTTAGAAAATGACATAAGGGTATTTTTTTATGACTGAATAAAACTCCATTGGGTGTACATGTCACATTTTAGAGGTCATCAAGCTTTTAAAATCATACTGATGAAAATACAGTACCATAATTATTTAAGTATGGACAAATATACATATAATGGGAGGGGAAGGATATCTCCAGGTCATGGAATCTAAAAAAATTTGAGGAAGGATTTCAAGGCAGAACTGAGTGTGAGAGATGCCTACTCCTGGCAAAATGAAAAAATACAAAGAGAGACACAGACAGAAATCACAAGTGGATTCTTACATGAATTCCCTAATACAGAATGAATTACTTGTTTAGAGTCCTGCCTATATGAAAGGAGGTAGTGGCCAATTGGAGATCAGGAAAACAGCTCGGTTTTTCAGAGGCACTGTGGATTTCTGAAGCACTAATGAGCAGAGGAGAAGGACAACCGTTTAAAGTTGCTTCAGGGAAAAAAATCAACCTGGTCAAAGGCTTTCTCATGGAGGTGAGAAAGGGGAGTAGCAGCTGCACCTTAGGAAAGAATAAAAGATATGGGCAAAGGAAAAGAGGGCTGCACTGGAATTATGTAAACAGACACTGAAAAGAAGGGGCCCTTGTTTGGTACCCCACAGCATGGACTGGCAGATCTGGAAACCAGGAAGGTATGGAGAAAGCCAGCACATGGAAACTGGGTAGGTTTCCACCTAGGAGGCCAGGAGACAGAAACATCAGTATCCTGGGAAGATGATAATCTAGGTAGAGCGATGCTTACTTCCACATGGAGCAATCCACCAAATACTTGGACATAACTGACAGACAGAAATTAACCTGTCATTTGCATACAGATATTCAGAGTGTTCAAGAACAGATGAAATTGCTAAGGGGGTATAGAGTGCAACAGAGAAGGGCCTAGGAAAAAGGACATTCTCATTCTAATAGGATATTTTCACAGGTTTTAGAATTCTAGTCTGTGGATTATATTTTCTCAGTACTTTGAAGTTTTCATTCCATTGTCTTACAACCTCCACTGTTTCTGATGAGAAGTCAGTCATTAGTCTAATTGTTAATTCCCTGAAAGTACTTTTTCCTCTTCCCTGGCAGCTTTAGAGATTTTTCTCTTTATCCTTGGTTTTCTATAGATGTACCACAGTATGAAAGTATGGGTAGCTTTTTCTCCTGTGTGGTGGTAAGAAGGCTTCTTTAATCTGTTGCTTGATAATTTTCATCAGTTTAGAAATGTTTTCAGTCATTCTCTTCACAAATACTACTTCTCCCTCAATCCTGCCTGGGATACAATTACACACTTTTGACCTCTACATCAAATTCACCCTTGCTTCTAGATGTGCCCTTCAGGGTCCTAGTTCTAAACTGGAGTAATTCATAAACACCACACACACCCCACAGTACAGGTCCCTGAGTTCTACCCACTATCACTCTAACCCTAAGAGGTTATCAAATGCATTGCTCAGTTTTTCAGAAGATCTTCCAAAAATTGGCAGAGATTCACTAGAGAAAAACAGCTGCAAATACTGTTCTTATTTCCCTAAACTTTTATTTTCTTCTAGAAATTCATCCTCTTGTTGCTTCTCAAACATCTTGTAATAATTTGATAGGTGAGGGGGAGATGGCTTTTCTATTTGTTGTTTGATGCAAGATTTATTTCCAACTATTTACTATCCAATAAATGAGTGCAGAAGTAGCAATCTCACTCTACATTCACTCTAAGTATCTTAATTCCCCAATTTCCTTCAATATAGACTCACTTTTCTCCCTGAAAAACTTCTCCATACTTATCTTCTTTCCTTCTTATATTACAGACAGAAATACTCTTAAATATTTACAACCTCACATTCTCAATTTTATTCTTATCTGTCTACTCTAAAACTTTACCACCAAACCCATTATTCTCTCCAGAGTTGCCTTTCTAATAATACCAACCAAACTAAGATCCTGACCCTGCTCCCCTCATGCCTTTAAGCCACCAGCTACCATTCCACAGCTCTCATTCCCCTCATTGAGGAAGTTTTAAAATGTGGTCTAGACTCAACACTTCTATTTCCTCCATTACATCCTCTTTACTCTGCCTTCGAATATGACTTTTGCATTAATATCTATAAAAAATTAAATTTTTGGTAATGCTGCTTGGGAGGAAGAGCCTCATTACTAAAGCAGGCATGATCTTAGATGGAGGATTATATCTCTTTCCTTTTTGGATATTTTTTATGGCTATGCAAGACACCACTGACAAATTCTTCAGAATACAAACTTCTCACTTTTGGCCTCTGGTATACCTCAGTCTCCTGGCTCTTCTAAATTTCTCTCAAATTCTCAGATTTCCTGCTGATTCACCCTCTTTCATAGGTTTACCTCTGAGGTTTCTACCATTTTCAAGGGTCTATTCATAAGACTCGTATCACTTCTCTGCTAAAGAGTTAAATCTACATTTCTAGTCCTGTTCTCCAAAGCTCCTCTTTAACTTTCAAACTTCATGCTGAGTAATATTGTCCAGAATTTTGAATGCAACATGTTTCTAATTCAATTTATAATTTTCCTCAAACTGTACTGTCCATCTATGCACTGTATCCAGATTAATGACATCATTATCATTCCTGGGCAGTAAGCAGTAGTCATCTTATCTCTGTCCTCCATTAATAAACTTATGGCCAAATTGGGACTATTCTATTTTCATAATGTTTCTAAATAGATTCCTCCATTTCCAACTTGATTAGCACTGTCTGAATTCAGGTTGTTGCAACAGTACAGCATAGAGATGATAAAAGTTTAAAAAGTTTAATAAGTACCTCATTCCATCCATGTTTCACCCAAAACACAGAAGATATTTTAGGATGTACCTTTTCAAAACCCTGCAGGATTCCTCACTGCAACTTTGTAATATAACCTACATTTTTATTCTCATTTTTTACTAAAAGAGTTTTCAGTACCAAACTATATGAATTTCTGATGAAAATGTTAGGTTGGGAGAGCCCATGCATGGCTTCAAAGTCTGAAAAATGTCTTAAAAATACATTGGGTTACAAGTATAAACTTTGGATGAAACAGAAACAACTACGTGTACGTCCTGAAGAGTAAACAAATGGAAGACAGAGTGTTGGGAGGAGAAAACCAAAGTGACTATTACTGGGATGGATTTCCACTGTTTGTGTTTTTGTTTGGGGAATGGGAAAGAAGTGGATATTTTGCCCCAAGTACTGGCCATCATCATAGGAGTGATGCAGGGTAGGCTGCTAAAACATCCATATAAATTCCACAGATTCCCTGGCCAGAAAAGGAGGAAAGAGTTTGATCAAACATAGATGACTGCTAGTGGTAATTAAGAACAGGAGAATGCTGATAAAAAAAGGTATCCCCTAATTCCTGTGAACATTGTACAAGTCTCAGACTGAACCTTAACTCTTTTGCTATGTAAGACAGAGCAGCATCATAATGGCTCAAAACTCTGAAGTGAGAGTTTGGCTCTCCTTTACAGAGAATAAAACTTCCATTCTGAGTTTCAGGGATGGTCTAAAGACAATTTCCAGTGTAATAAAAAAGTTCATGATTCCTCAGAAGAATTTATTTCTACACAGAAGACTCTCTTGAGTCCAGGAGTTTGAAGTCAGCTTGGGCAATACAGCAAGGCCCTCTTAAAAAAGTGAAAAAAACAGACACAATCTAAAATCATTTGAAATATAAAAAAGAATCCTAAAAATGTAACCCATTCTAAAGGAAAAAAATTAATACATCCCAACCTCCCAACCTCAAAATATCTCTGATATTAGAATTACCAGAGAAAAGACTTTAAATCAGCTATGATAACTACACTCACTGAGGTGAAAAGACAAGAAACTTGAAACAACTGAAAAGATAAGAAATGTCAAAGAAAAATTTAATTTTAAAATGATAAATTTAAAGCTAATAAATACATTATCTGAAATTTAAGAGTCAGTTGGTAAACTTCATAGCTAAATAGACATAAAAGATTAAAGTGTCAGTGAGTTGAACTTAATCAGTGCAAACTATACAAACTGAAAAACAGAAAAAAGACTGAACAAATGGACTGAGCACAATGGATCTGTAGTCAATATCAAAAGGTCAAACATAAGGCTAACTGGAGTTGTAAAACATAAGAAGTGAATAGGTCCCTCCAAATTAATGAAATATTAACTGAAAACAACCCATGTAAAACACATAAACATAGATTCAAGAAGCTGAGTGAATGCAAAAAGAGACAAACTTCAAATAAAAACTAAACACATCATTATCAAACTACTGAAAACCAAAAACCTAAAGCATCAAAGGAAAATGACATCCTCCAATCAGAGGACACTAAATTCTATATCCAACAAAAATATCCTTCAGGACCAAAGGCAAACTGGAAATACCTTCATATAAAGGAGAAAATTCATCACCAGCAGAAATGACAAGAAACACCAAAAGGAGCTTTTCAGGCTAAATGGAAATGAAATTGGAGTAAAAACTGAAAATTTCATGTGTTTTTTGTCAATAGCTACTAATGTATGTGCTTTGAAAAGACAATACAGTAAACTAAGAAAGAGGATGACATGGATATGATAAGGAGAACCAGCACAAGAGAAGTGTAAGGAATTTCTCAAGCTGACAGAAAAAGGAAACCCCAAGACAGAAAGTGTCCATCAAGCAGAGGGCAACCTCTAGATTAGAGGATGGCAATTTAGATTGGAAAAGTGTCAAAAGAAAGAATATTACAACCAAGATCACTGCACAGAACTGCTGTAAAAACAGACACATGGAACAGAATAAAGAACCCCAAAATGAATATATTTATGATCCACTGATCTTCAACAAAGATGCCACAATAGGGAGAGCACAGTCTCTTCAATAAATAGTGCTAGGAAAACTGAACATGCAAATGTATGAAATTAAGACAATAAACAAAAATCATCTCAATATACATTGAAGAGATAAATATAAGACTTGACTGTGCAAAACTATTACAATAAAAATAAAGGATAAAGGTGTATGACACTGATCTGGGCAAAGATTTCTTTGGAATATGAACCTCAAAGCATAAACAATAAAAGCAAGAAAAAAAATTCAAATGAGATTGCATCAAATTAACCAGCTCTTCAAAACAGCAAAAGAAGCAATCAATACAATTAACAGACAGACACATATAAGGAATTCAAACAACTCATGAACAAGGAAACAACACTATCTTAAAATACATAATTTATATATATATAGTATATAAAAAATTATATATATGTGCATAAAAATGTTGAACTCAGAAGTAGAAAACAGAATGATCGGTTCTAGGAAATAGGAAGTTAAGAGGGGTTGGGGAGATGTTTTGCAATGCAGAGAAATAAGTTCAAGGACCTACTGCATATCAGGGTAACTACAATTAATGACAACATATTGTATACTTGAAAATTGCTAGGAGAAAGTTTAAGGGTTCTTACCACAAAAAAATAGGAAGTATGTGAGGTAATGGGTATGTCAATTAGTTTGATCTAGTCATTATACAACATATACATACAATTGAACAAATAAACCAATACTTGTAAATAATGGGAGCCAGGTTTGTCAATGTTGAGGAAATTACAAATAAAGAAAGGCTAGAACTGCAATTGAATTGGAGAGTAATTTTTTAAAATATTTTATGTGTAGATGGATACAATACCTGTATTTTATTAATTTTTATGTGGTGTTGAGGATGCAAGCCGGTGCCTCATATATGTGAGGCAAGCACTCCACCACTGAGCTACAACCCCAGGATAGGTACCTGTCATCTCTGTGCCTGAATGTCCTAATCCACAAGAGAAAGAGATTTTATTCACTGCACAGGGCATGGGCATAGTTAAATGAGATTGTCTGCAGAACAGGCTTGGTATCTGATGGTGTGTCTTTTTTTAAAAGCCTATATTCCCTTAAGACGTTTTAGCTGAGCTCTGGTTTACCTGGATGGGCATAAGACTCTCAAAGTCTTATCAGCTACTGAGATTTATTAAGTCTTAAATACAGACCTGGCAAATTCCAAGTAGAGGAAACAGGAAAGGCCTGGTCACAGAAGATGGTGCCAGCCAATCAGATGAGCTGAGGCACTCAGGCTCCTGCAGCTCTGTAACCTTCTCTGCTTAGAAAGCAGAAACAGGAGGCTGAGCAGGGAGATGCTGAGTCACATGGTACTTAGGGACAGACCTGGTTACAGGAGTCAAGCCCATTCAAGTCCCATCACTCTTCTGCAGCCTTAGTCATTGCAGGCTACAGTGGCAACAAATATGCCCTTTCCTATCTGCTAACCTCTGACAAACCTCTGAGCTCTCCCACCAGCTCCTATAGCACCTCATGAGCCTGCTGCAAGGATATGCAGCTGGATGAAAGAGGAGACAAAAGCAAGCAAGAAAGCCAGGCCCCTCCTGCCACCCTCACCACTGAGAACCATGGCAATCGAGTCTGCCACAGATGCACATCACTATCTGAAGCTCCCAGGACCTGTGCTGCCAGAACCCAGAAAAAGCCTTAACATGCATTAAGCACATAGGTCTGCATTATTAGGAGAATTTCTTCCCTCATGAGCCCACAAACACAATGCACACACATGTCAATCCTTCAGGCATCAGGAGTGTCAGAAATGTCCCACTTGGAAGTTCTTCACCCATTCAATGGATAAGCATTCTGCAGTACCTCCTCTACATGGTGATGAGTGGGGAGCCCAGGGGTTCTGATCCCAGAATAAAATCTCTGCAAAGAAAAGGCATAAGTTTCTTCTCTTGCCTGATGACATGGCTTCCTTGTTTACTCCCCACTCATCCCCAATACTTGCATTTCCTCTCCTGCCCCAAACTCCTCCAGAGCCAAAGACTTCAGCCGTACAAGGCTATGCATGATGGACCCCGTCCTTTCTCTGACCTCATCATCACTCTCCATCACTCTGCTCTGGTTTCGTGGGCCTTCTTGCTATTCTCTGATCCCAACTCAAGGGCTTCACATATGTTGATCCTTCTGTCAGGAACACCCTAAATGCAGATGACTACATCCTCCCTTCCTTCATGTCTCTATTCAAATGACATCCCCTCTGATATCCAGCAGCCATTGTCCACCCCGTTCTTGCTATCAGCTGAGACACCCTGAAGTACAGCTCTAAGCAAATCCTACCATGCTCACACACCTTCTATAACCTCCTGCTACCTGTTGAGGTGAGTACAAATGCTGCAGCCTGGTTTTCACAGTCCTGCAGATTGGGATAAATGGACCTTTCTGCCTCAATTGTTCCTCTGCATTTACCTGACCACAAGCCATGTTGCTGGTTGCAGTTCCAAAGTTCAAAGCTCCCTCCTGCTGCCCTCTGTATACTAGGGTCACACGAGCCTGGAAAAATGGTGCTTGAATCCTAACTGCTCTAAGTGTGACCTCAAAGCAGGTTGCTTAATATCTCTGTCCCTTTGGTTCCTCACATATCAAATAAAGGAGATGATGATTCTCCTCATGGGGCTGTGGTGGGGAATGAAGGATATCTGCCTTGGAATCTCCTGTCACAGTGCCCAACACCATGTGACCCTTCCATGAGCTGGAAGGAATTATGCAATGCTAACATTAGCACAGAGTCCATCCTAATGGATGGCCAAGTCACTTTATAGGTAAGACACTGAGTTAAGATCATGAAGTTTGTCCCAGACAACACAGCTAAGCAATCACAACCCCTGCTTTTCCTCTGAACCCCAAACAAGCATATGAAACAAATTAAAAGCAGTGACACTGAGTTAGTCAAGAAGACAATGTTCACATCAGACTAGCATGGTGGGCGTGGGGTACATCAGCATCAGGTGATGGCAACCTTTCCAACTTTACCAGTACAGTTTGAGCATTTCTAATCCAAAAATTCAAATTCTGAATCTTTCTGAAGTCACTGTGATGCCATGCATGGACTATTCCATATCTGGTCCTCATGTGATAGTTCACATCAAAATGTAGGTTCACTAAGATAACTTATAAAGTAACCTTCGGGTAATGGTACTAAAGTGCAAATGAATCATAAAATTAATTTCAAATGTAGATCTGGGCCCCATCCCTAAGATATCTCATTTTCTGTTAGCAAATATTACAAATTCTAAAAAGTATCCAAAATACTTTTGGTCCCCAGCATTTTGGAAAAGGGACAGTATTGCCATTCTCATCTGGATACTCCCTGTTGATAATGTGGTTCAGGTAGGAAGAGTCTTGGGCAGTACAGGATGTTGTGAGCCCCATGCCTGGTCTCTTCCTGCTGGATGCCAGAGGCAATCCCAACTGTGGCAACCAAAATGTTCCAGACATTGCCAAATGTGTCCTGGGGTAGGGATTGCCACATTTAGCAACACATACTAAAAATGTATTCACTTTTTCTGAAATTCAAATTTAATTGGTGGCCTGTATATTATCTGGCAACACGACTTTGGGGGATGGGCAAAGCTATCGCCCTGGTTCATGAAGAAAGACTGGGTTAGAGTCGAACCATGCAGTTCCCATGGAAACAGCATGTAACTCCAGCCTTCTTGGACTGCCTGCACCTCTCCAGCCTGGGCTGGAAGGCTCATTTCCCAAAACACCACACTCCACTGGGCAGCTATGCAGATCACTCCCAACAGCCCCAGTTCACAGAACTAAAATCAGCTTCCCCTGCAAGACTGGCCTCATCTCCTCATCCCCTTGACTCACAGAATAAAACTTGGTTGGACACACAACCTGTCTGTCATCCTCCTGTGTGGGGAGGGGAAGGGTGAGGAGACTCTGCCTGCCAAGGGAGTAGTCCACAAACTCTAACCAAGGACCCTCACTGAAGGAGCCTCCTGGCTTCTGGAGGTGACTCCAATGACTGAGAATGTGGGGAAGGTGGGGTACAGGAAGGAGTCATTATGTACCAAAACTGAACCTCTCCCCTTACTGACAACTGGGCCCCCTTTAGCAGCCCCTTTCATAATTGTCCCCACCCAACAGACCTGCCTCAAACCAGGACCTCCTCACTCCTTTAAGATCCCCTCACTAAGAGCCACACACCTGTTCCTCCACAAAATGAGGTCCCACCCACTGGGGTCCCACCCACACAGACACCTCAAGGTAGGCTGCACACAGAGAGGATCCTCACACCAATCCAGCCCTGCAAACAGCTTAAAGACACCAGAAATACCCCCTTACCTCTGGCCCCACAAACCCCAAACTCAAGGGTCACACCTCTAGCCCTGAGGCAGTAGACCACCAACCTGGGTGAACCTGCCTCTAAAGTGCTAGCTCCCGTCAACAAAGAGAAACTCTCTAGACGCTGCTGTCCCCCACCCAAGGTGCATGCACCCTACGGGGGGGGAGAGGGGGGTTCCTAGCACCTACCTCCTTCTTCGAAGTGCTAGGAGGCAGTGGAGGATCCTGTGTCCAGGAGGCAGCGTCAGCGGTGGAGCTGGCTCCTTCACTTGGGACCTCACGACGGTGGCTGCTGAGGCTCTGGCGCCCTGGTGCAGCTGCAACAGCGGAGGATCCAGTACCCTGAACGCGGTGGTAGCAGCTCCTGTGCTCCAGCAGCAGAGTCCTGGAGGCAGAGAGTGTGGCGGTGGCATCCCAGAGGCAGCGGAGTCCCAGAGGCAGCAGCATCCCTGGAGGAGGCGGTGGCGGCTGCCGCCACCGTGGCGAAGGCAGCAGCTTTGACTTCCTCGCTCTGGCTTCTCCTCCGCTAATGGCGGCATGTAAAAAGGAAATGCGCTATTGGTCAGGTCACGTGCTCCTGCTCTTCCCTCACTTCTGCTTTCCCCTAAGGGGGCGTGGTGGCAGAGAAATTTGAACCAATGGCGTTGCTACTTTTCCAAACCCTTATTAACATAAATGTGAACGAATAGCATTTACCCAAAAGGTATATATATCCTGCTAGCTGCTGCCGGTTGAAGCTGCAAGCTGCTGTCCAGTGTTCTATAGGAGGTTTTGTCTTTTGGATTCAGAGAGCAAGAACCCTGCAAAAGAAAATTGGTCATGAGCTTCTGCCTTCTGCTGGAACATCAGCAGGCAGAAACTGCCACTTACTAGGAACCCACCCACCAGTACAAGCAGGAAACTACTTTCACTACAGGAACCTTTTAGCAAGGTATGTATATGTATTCATATATATCAATATAGATGAAATTATATTTTCATTATATATAATGTCATACATGTTAGTTATTCAAAATAAAATGATTTGAAAAATAAACACAGGCAGGACTGTGGTTGTAGCTACATGGTAGAGCACTTACTTAGCATGTGTGAAGTACTGGGTTCAGTTTTCAGCACGACATATAAATAAATAAAGAAGATCTGGAATGTTCTTTCAAAAATATGCTTCATAAATCATACAAGGATCAAGTTAAAAAGTTAATTTATTGTTTTTGGCTTTTCTTAACTTTTTATTAAATTTTACGAATATTTCTATATTGAATGTGTCACAGTAATGTAGACAGGAAGCTTTGAGAAAAAATATATGCAGGTGAAGATACTGAAGAAGAATGTTCTATATTTTCATTATATTCTTCATAATTTAAACATAGGACTATATTTTTTTTTCTAATCTTATCTTAAGTAGAAGAAATCAGTTCAGAACATACCCTGTGAATTCATCTGTAGTCTTCTTGGCTTCTTTTAACTAATGAATTTATCTAAATAGCAGTCATTATCCTATATGGTATGTTTAATTACTTGGCAAATCCATTATCACTATTTTTAAGATAGAGTTTATAAATGCAAAGACTGACTGAAAAATGATGTTCAATTAATTAAAGTAGAAGGAATTAATTGTTATGTACCTTGTTTGCCTTCCATGTTAGAATTTCTGCATTTACAATTTTACATGTCATTAGTAAAAGGTCTGAAACATGTTAGTATTTATATGTAAGTGTGTGTGTGTGTGTGTGTGTGTGTGAGAGAGAGAGAGCATGCACGTGCAATTTTTCAGGAGCCTATTTTGAACTATTTAAATTAAAGGAGGCTCTGAGTTCATGAAAAAATAAAAAGCACTTCTTATCATTCTTCATCTCTTCATGTATTTTTCAGGACTGGGAATATTTGTCGAGGTTGAAGAAATATTGGTGGTTTATGGGTAGCTACAGGTTTAATGAAAAAGAAATTTCATATCTCTTGAATCTCTGAGTGCTGCGCAGTGTGCTATTCATATGAACCATGTAAGTTTGCAATAGGGAAAATGTCTGCTTTCCTTAGTGAATGTTTGAAATGTACTTCTCAAGATACTGTAAATTTTTTCATCTGTGTTTTTTCTTATTGTGCACTTGATGCTGCCCCCACCCCAGGTTTCAAAGCAGAGTTAAAAGTGGGACCCACCTTATAATATAGACTACTCTAATTTCAAATGTTTTGGGTTATTTTGATGTGATTTACCTCATATAGCAAAAGCCCTGCACCTATTAATGGCTAATATTTTGAATCATCTTGTTTTGAATTGGTAAACTGAAATTAATCACAACTTTTTTTAGTTATTATTTATAGGAGGCACCCAGCATAAGGTAGATTATATTGAAGGATAAAATAAATTGAAGATTAATCCATTAGTAAGTGAAGAATTTCAAATTGAATGTATGGGCCTTAAAACAAGTAAGGACCATTTTGTTGCAGATGAGTGTAGGCTGAAACAACAACAACAAACCTAGGAACCAGGGATTTTTCTGCAGAATAAAACATAAAAACACAAGATTGTCAAGTACTTTCAAAACCATATTAAAATTGTGATTGATAACAACAACAAAACCTTAATATAAGCCTACAAGTCCTGCTTAGGTGCATGTGTATGGATCTATACATCACAAACACAAACACACACATCTTAACTCATTCAGTTTTAACCACTGTGTTCCATAGTTAATATTACCATCCCACTTCTGGATGGCTTACAGTTACATAATGCAAGATATAATAACTGAACCAGAATTGAAAACTACACTGACTTTGTGTGATGATCACAAATGTTTGCTTCTCCAGCACTTGTAGCAGAAAGTACATCTTCACTATTTAGACTTTTTATTTCCACACCTATCTACCACTGCAGAAACATATCTCCTCTTGAATCATTACATGAACATTATGAATAGGTAGATAAAATCAAAACCAAATGAGATTCCAGATTTAATGAAGTCTGAATGAATGCATTGTACTGAATAAATAATTTTAAGTTTGGAGGAACTGGAAGTTTACTTTGTTATCTCACTGAATATGTTTTATTTAGTATTTGGACATATGTATTCAACAGCTACTATTGAGTTCTGGTCATATGCAAGGAACTGGATATACTTCTAATAATGAAGCTAGAAAAATGATAGAGTTATATTTTAAGAAGATAATAGACATACTAAAAACAAATTAAACTGTCATAGAACTTTTTATAGGAATAATATGTACAAGTAATACTTGAAATTTAAGAGAACTCATGTGAATTACTATGAAGAAATTATATACAAACACATCAAATATACATTTACATAGGTACATAACTGCAAAGGTACTTCCAGAATAGTTGATGTGTGCATATGTACACATAATGAGTTGCACTGTCTTGATTATTAAGAGAATATTTTGTGTTCAGTTGTTTGACATTAATTATGGATGAAAATATCTATTAAAATTATAAATACATTTCATGTTTGCATCATAAACTGTCCTTTTATTCCCTTAATGATCTTTTGTTTAAAGAATCTTTTTTAATAGCTCATGGATTTTAGGAAGTGTAGCTCATGGATTTTAGGAATAGCTCATGGATTTTAGGAAGTGTATGGGAAGGTAGTATTTATGCTTGCTCTTAAGCTTAGCAAGAAATCATTACAGTGTGGGATAGATGCAATTACCTGCTTCCTTTTAGGTTTTCTTTCAAATTGAGCCAAAAGGAAGTTCAGAGCTGGCAGAATCATATTTTATGTTTACAATGAGGAGTGTAAATAGCAGTTGTGAAAATTGGCTTACAGAGCTGTTAGTTAAGATAGAGATAAAAAACATGTCTAAACTTTGGTAAATCCAAGTGGCTAATTTAGCAACTTGTATCCTAAACCAGGAGCAACCAGAATAAACTTTTAATATGAAACTTCTCTAATTTTTGACTATTAAGTACTCAAATATATGCTCATCTTCAAATGTTTACTAGATTTCTGAAGATTTACTGATGGTACCATATAGGACAAAGGGTCTGTGTCATTGTGTGGAGATAAGTACCTTTTTAATCTGCAAAATCCTGCTGATATGAGTTACACATATTAACTTTATACATAAGTTTCATATGAAAATGATCTGCTTTAAAAATCTTGAGAAACTGATTTAGAATTAGCTTTCTGTTTTTGTAAAAAAAACTTATTAACACTAGCAATTTCAACCAACACTAATTTATTGTCTCACAGTTAAGTGAAACAGACTTTTAGATGTGCTCAACTGAGTTCTCTCACTAAAGTACTGCTAGGTCAAAATTAAGGAAATAGCAAGGTCAGGCTTTTAGCTAAAGACTCTTGAGAAAAAAGAAAAATCTGCTTCTGAGCTTATAAAAGTTGCTAGTTAAATTCAGTTTCCACTACAGGCAGGATTGACCTTCCTTTTTCTTTCCTGGTTCTCAGATTGTGACTGCTCTTAGATTCCTTAGATTGCTCATAATCTTTATTTCTTGTCACTCTTCAAAGCCTCTAAGGTTGTGTGCATTCCTACCCTCACATGGTTGACACCTTTCTGACTTCTGCAACTAGACAACTCTCTGCTCTTAAGCTCACCTATATTAGCCTCCTATTTTCATATCAACCATAGAAATAATGCAATAATAAAGTGATATACAAGCAGTTTCCCAGTTCCCAGGATTTTAGTTGGATAGATCAGAAACATTTTAAAATTCAACAGGGCATATTGAGATGGGTTTGTAGATGTTGTTGTTTTAAAGGTAGACATGAATGAGTAATTTGACATTCACTGGGGATTAAATAATTCTTTTACATGGTCTTTGGACTGGTGTTTTGTAGGAATAATTTGTAAATAAAAACTGAATGTGGTGATACCTATAAGTCTAGCAACTTGGAAAAGCTAATTCAGGGTCAGTCACAGCAACATGTAGACCAATCAACAATAGTGATACCCTGTCTCAAAATTTAAAAAATGAAAAGATGGGGGATGTAACTCAGTGATAAAGTACCCCTGGATTCAATTCCCAGTGCAAAAACAAAAGTGAATAAATTAAATAGTTTAATGAGCTCTGTGTAAGTACAGATATGTAAAACCATGAAGAAAAATAACTATTGGGTACCACTATATTAAGGAATAGAGTACACTACTATCTGATTTAAGACAGTAATATATGGCAGGTTTTAATAAAAAAGTTTATTCAAACAAAAAAGCACCCATGACATCTCAACATTTGTATTTCTGATAAAACTTATAATAGGTATTTATATCATAAAATTTAATTTATTAGTTTGTTAATTTATTTGGGTCCATGTTATAGTAACATGAATATAACACTTGATAATGTTTTTGGATATTTTTTATTTTGTGAATAGGTTCATTTTAGTCTTAAATTTTATTTGTGCATTTTAACTGTAAGTAGTGTGATTCATTGAGAAGTACTTGTACATCCACATAATTTATCCAGTTTTATATTCCAGTATCTTAACTTTCCCTTCCCTCATCTCTTCATTTGGTCACTTTTTTATATACTGATTCCCTTCTATTTTCATGAGAATCTCCTCCACCCCGAGTTTACTCTTTTCTCTCTGGTTTTCATACTCAGAAAAAACATGAGCTTTGTTTAAAAGAATTAGCCTATTATAGCCATATATGTATACACACATTTTTTAACAGTGAAATTCACATTAGTCAAGCTATTTAACCAGCATAAATGCCACGGAGAAATGAATGCATAAAGAAAATGAGGTATATATACACAATGGAATTTTATTTAGCCATAAAAAAGAATAAAATTATGTTATTTGCAGAAAAAATGAATAAAAATTGGAAGTATGTTAAGCAAAATAAGACAGACATTTTATAATTTATTAAATGGCCAATCCCCTTTTTATCTCCAAACACAAGAGTTGCTCTAAAAAGCATGAAAGCTCTTGTCTCACTTGCTCCATTGATATAGAGGAGCAAAGATCTCTTGCAAGGTTTAGCCTTATAATTCTATACTATGTCAATAAGGGAAAATCTCAAAGTGTTTAGAAAATAGAATTAAGCATACAAAGAAAAGACTAGTTTTGGAAAATCTAATCATATTCCTTACAATGAAATGCAATAATGTATTTTAATCTGCATCCTCTAGAAGTATTTTTATGTTTATTGGATAAAGTATTTAAAGTGATATTTAAGAAGGAATTCAATTTTGGTTTTATTTTCCTTGTGTTCACTTTTTTTCTTTTCTTTGCAGTGCTGGGGATATGAACCCAGGGACTTGTGCTTGCAATGCAGACACTCTACTGACTGAGCTATCTCCTCAGCCCATACTCACTTCTTTATAGCATTAGGAATGTTGTTTGCTATGCCAAATAATAGTCGCTATGGTACTGCATTAAGGAATATGAGAACATAAGATGGGGTGGCATAAGCAACTCATGAAAGTTAGGTCATGTTTTTTGATGTGCAAATTACTTTTTTGTTAAAAAAAGTAGCTGAAAAAATAAATGGGCCCTCAAAGATAGACAGTATATATGAAAGAAAATAAATATTAGTAATTTCTTAAGATCTGTTTTAAGATGCTAGGAAGAGGAGAAGGTCAAGTTGGCTGTCCACTTTGAATTAATCCAATATGCCTGCATGTATTATTTATTTAATATTAAAATAAAATAAAATCCTATATTCTTGTCCAATAGCAGATGCATTCTTCTCTGTAAGATATTAGCTGTTTCAATGCATAGATTTCTTAGACTTTGGAACTTATTACTGTCAATTCATTGACAGAGATGGGGAGAGTGTCCTCATTAGAGATGGAGTGTCTTAGGAAGGACATTTTTCACCTGTGGTAGTAGCAAATGATAATAAAAAATATTGCAGTAATAATCCTTATGATGGATCTGAGGATCCCAAGGAATGATTCCTGCAAATATTCATGAATAATGGGCTCTTTTTTTAATAAATCTGATTCTGAAGTTTTGATTGAATAAGAAGTTCACTCACATCTTAAAAATTCATATTGTTTTTGATATACAAGTTGTGTATGATTAATCATTTATAATTCTTTATTATTCTTGCTTTCACTTCTCTGTAATTTTGATGATGAAATTTGTGCAATAAAATGTCCCTAATTTCTTAGAATTCTATAGCAAGATTTTGGTTTTATTGTTATATATACTCTTTCTTTAAGGATATATGCATTTTATTCCTATTGTTTTCCTTATAAGGAAATGGAATTAATATTTATTTAGTACCTTTTACATACCAAGGACTATGTTGTCTATATGAGTTTGATCATTTATTGCAAGCCTTACATTATTTTATTTTGCACTACTTTTACATATTCTGATCAGTAGTTATTAGATTACTGACTCTAGTCATTACACAGATTAGGAAATTGAGGTTTAGGGATACCCTATTATTTTCTCAATGTCACATTTATAGTCACTGGTGGTATTAGCATCTTATGGAACTATATGCATGTATTTATAGGTCATCTAGCACAATTGTTTTATGTGAGGTATTGTTTCACAGACATCTGATAAACTGCTCAGAGTTGCTGAGAAAATGGGAAAGCAACAATAGAACACAAATCTAATGAGCCCAGAAATTTTTTCCTACTAGCTATCTTAATATTTTAAAAACTAAATAAAATTATCAAAAACTTTTGATAGTCAAGTGTCCCAGCTGAGCTAAGGAGATGCTTTAGCACTAGACGGAGAGAGCCCAACTGTGTATTCAACTACATGATCCACCCACAAATGGTCAGAGATTTCAAAGTACTCTGTCACCATAGAATTTGTAAATGCCCTTATGAGTAATGCCATCATCCGAAATTCTCCACAATCCCACACAATCAGACTTGACTGAGTTATTTATCAGATGTCACTTTTGCATACACAATGAACAAATATATGCACAAATGATATACACATAGACATACTGATAGTTCCTTTATGCAAATAATTATATAAAATCCTGTATATGACCATAGGAACACTGAGATAATAAACCATGACAGAAAAGCAGAAATACAAATGTGCTCACTTGTAGAGTTACTCCTATGGAGAGAAAAAAACACTGCACTGACAGTGGTAAAAGAAGATGGGATGCATGAGACATTCTGGCAATGACAAAGGAAGCAATGTTATCAACAAATTTATGACTGAAATATTAATGATGACCTGTCTTCTAAGACTAATGAAGTTAGACTGTGAAAAATAATTGGTGTCTCCTTATAACCTATCCTTTGCAATTCACAGCTAGTATTCTTCTTATGAACTACTGCTTGAGAAATAAAATTAATAGTGCATCACTTTTCTTGCTTTTACATCTTTATAGGGAATAATTACAGTGCTCCTTATTTTTGAAAGCAGTCATTCATGTTATATCCCAGGAGTGCTTAAACTAAATCATTTCATCACAACTTTATGGTCAGTGGGGTAATGGACAACATCTTTTGGCCACAGCTTTTGGTTAGATGTGTAAATTAATAGTAGGAATAGCTCCAATATATGCAAAATGCTACACACACACATATACATCTTTTTTTTTAACATCTTAAATAAAGTTGAGTCTGTTAATTTCCTAATCCCTGACTTTTGATCTGAGATTGTCTCAGCACACCCATGGTAATTTCTATAGATTGTTATTGTTAACATGACTTCAGTAATCTACACTAACTTGCTTCTTGGAATTAATTCCCTTTTGCTTTTGCTTTTTTTCTTCACTATGCAATTCACAGTGTTGACTCTAGTGCACATTGTATTATTTTATTTTGGATTATATACCAAAATATCACATGTTGGGTAGTCTATAAAGTGAGAAATTTGTTTCTCACACTTCTGGAGGCTGAAGAGTGCAAGATCAGTGAACTGGCAGCTTCATTTTTTTTGGTGCAAGTCCTCTTTCTGGTTCATGTATGGGACCTTCTAAATGTGTCCTTATGTGGCAGAAACAGCCAGCTTGTTTTCCTTGGGCCATTTAATAAAGGTGCTAATATTTTTTTTTCAGACTGCATTTTGATTCATTGTACACAAATGGGGTATAACTTTTCATTTCTATAGTTTTACACAATGTCGATTGATACCATTCACGTAATCATATATGTACATAGGGTAATAATATCTGTCTCAGTCTACTCTCTTTCCTTCCTCCACCCTCTTGCCCCATTTTCCTCTACACCATCCAAAGATTCTCCATTCTTCTCTTGCCCCCTATGCCCCCTCTTTATGTATCATCATCCACTTATTGGAGAAAACATTTGGCCTTTGATTTTCTGGACTTGGCTTCTTTCACTTAGCATGATATTCTCCAGCTCCATCCATTTACCAGAAAATGCCATAATTTATTCTTCTTTATGGCTGAGTAATATTCCATTGTGTATATATACCACAGTTTCTTTATCCATTCATCATTGAAGGGTATTGAGGATGATTCCACAATCTAGCTCTTGTGAATTGAGCATCTGTGAACATTGACATGGCTGTGTTGCTGTAGTGTGCTGATTTTAAGTCCTTTGGGTATAGACAAAGGAGTAAGATAGCTGGGTCAAATGGTGGTTCCATTCCAAGTTTTCTGAGGAATCTCCACACTGCTTTCCAGAGCAACTGCACCAATTTGCAACTCCACCAGCAATGAATGAATGATAAGGTCACTCATCTTATTCATGGGAACTCCATCCTCATAATTTAATTACCTCTAGGAAACCCTGTCTCCTAGTACCATCACTTTGGGGTTAGTGTTTTAACCTATAAATTGAATGGAGGCAACATTCAGATCATAGCAAATAAAGTCTAATCTTGGTGCACTTTTATGTTTTGTTGCCTTGGATATGATTTCTCTCTGAATATGCTGTCAGACAATTTAGTAGAATGGCTGGCTTCTGCTACCAGTACCCTGTACCCTGGTTTGATTCCTCTTGATTTAATTTTGGTTGGGGATTTAATATACTCATAGTAAGAACAGTTTAATACATTTGATAAATGGTTTAATACATATTGTCTAAAAGTGATCTGACATTCAATACCTGTTATCTCTCTAGAACACTTCAGTGACTTACAGAGTCAATATTGAGCAGAACATGTCAGGAAAAGACAAATTTATTGGAATGAAAAATAGTGGTTCAAAAACTAGTGAAATTAGTATAATAATTCATTGATATTAAGTTTTCTAAAATACCTCATTAAAGACAGAGAGAGAGAGAGAGAGTCCTTCTATCTGAATGAGTAATTTATAATTTATTAGAAGTATTTGGAATAATTCTCTAGTTAAGCAGTAAAATTTCTAATAGCATTATTTGGTCATTTTCAGCCTCTGACGAATGTTACAAACCACCAGAATGCTTTTTAAATGACAGAAGCCAGGGCCACACCCTCAGAAATTATATGGTCTGGGATAAAGCCCAGTGACAGGCATTTTAAAATTTTCCATTTGATTTATTCAGGTTGAGAATTGCTGGGCTATAAAAATATAAATTAGCTATTGTCTCCTTTTAGCATATTATAATAGAAGCAGCACTCTCCTATGTATGAAAAAAGACTGAAAGAAACATTTCAAACCTCTGCTCATTATTAACAGCTCCCGCTTAGTGCCACAGAAGTAAATCCTGGACAACTGCTGGAACTCCCAGAATAGGAAGGGGAGAAAGAGACTATTTCATGAGACCATAAAGCAATGCACTCCCTATTAAGTGGAATCAAACTCTAATAGTTATGCACTCATGCTTTATATATATTATCTCCTTTGATTTCACAGATGGAATCTCCTGGTAATTTTTATTTGAATTTCCTTGATGACTAAAGATTTGAGGATTATTTTTATGTTTCTTGGCCATTTATATTTCTTCTTTTGAGAAATGTGTTGGTGTTTTTGTTGTGTACTTGTTTTATTTGTTGTTGTTGTTATCTTTTTTAGTTCTTTTTTTACATTCCAGATACTAACCTAATGGATGAATAACTGGTGATGATTGTCTCTCTATTCTGTTCCACTGATCTTGTTGCCTATTTTTATGTCATTAGCATGCTAAGTTGTTAAAATGGCTCTGTAGAATGTTTTCACATCAGGTGTAGTGATGCCTCCAATTTTGCCTGTTTATTCTTGGTATAGCTTGGTTACTTAAGTATTTTAGGCATAGGGTTGTGGCTCAGTGTTAGAGAGTTTGACTAGCGTGCATGAGGCCCTGGGTTAAATCCTAATCATAATATAAAAATAAATGTATTGTGTCCACCTACAACTAAAACAAAATGAAGAAAAAAGTATTATATGACCTTTTGTGAAATTTAGGATTTTAGTATTTTTTTTTAGTACTGTGAAGAAATCCATTGACATTTTGATGAAACTTGCACTGAATCTGTGGATCACCTTGTGTAGTAGTACAATTTAGCAATATTAATTTTCCACATTCATCCATGAAGATCTTCCTATCTTCTTCACTGTTTTGGAATTTTATTTTAGTGGTCTTTCACCTTTTTAGTATGGTTTGTTCTTAGGTGTTTTATTTTATTTTTGAGACTATCGTGAATGAGGTTGATTTGCTGATTTTATTCTTAGCAAATTTATTGATTTGTAGAAAATTAGTTCTAAAAGTCTTCTGTGCAGTCTTTAAAATTCTCTAAGTATAACCACATCACCACCAAGAGGGATAAATTAACTTTCTCCATTTCTATTTGTATCTATTTTATGTATTTCTCTTGACTAAGTGCTCTGGCTAAATTTTTAAGAAATATATTGAAAGAGAATGGTGAGAGTGCTCACCTTTGAATTTTTTTCTGATTGTAAAGGAAATTCTTTCAGTTTTTCCAAATTCAGTATGATGCTGCCTAAGGGTTAGTTACAAACAGTTTTATTATATTGTGTCATGAACCTTTTATGACATTTATTCTGTGCTTTTATTATAGGAGATGTTAAATTTTACCAAAGGCTTTTTCTGCATCTATTGAAATGATCACGTGATCTCTTTCATACTTGATTCTACTTAGGAGTTATATGACCTTTATCAGTTTGCTTAAGTTGAACCATGCTTGCATCTGTGTAATGAAACCAACTGGATTATGGTACAGCCTCTTTTTAATGTGCTGCTGAATTCAATCTATAAGTATTTTATTGAGGACTTACACCTAACTTTATCAGGAATATTGATCCATAGTTTTCTTGTTTTTATTTTCTTTTGTGTTTTTTTTTTTTTCATTGTGCATTATCAAGTTTTGTTAGGTGGCTTCACTGAATGATTTTGGGATAGCTCCTTCATTTTCTACTATATGGAATAGTTTGAAGAGCACTGATTTCAATGCTTTAAAAGTCTAGTAAAACTTAGCAGTGAATCCATCTGGCCCTGTGCTTTTCTCTGTTGGGACACTTTTTGCTACTGCTTCAATCTCATTACATTTTATTGATCTATTTGTGTTTCGTATCTCCTCTTGGTTTAAGTTTTATAGGTCATGTGTGTCCACAAATATTAATTTTCCACATCCATCCATGAACTCAGGGGTACTCGATCAATGAGCCACATCCCCAGCCCTATTTAATATTTTATTTAGAGAAGGATCTTACTGAGTTGCTTAGCACCTCACTTTTGCTTAGGCTGTCTTTGAACTTGTGAGTGTCCTACCCAAGCCTCAGGGATTACAGATGTTTGTCACCATGTCTGGTTGTCATACAATTTTTAGAATATTTTCTAACAATACTGGGAATTTCAGTGGTATCTGTTTTACCTTATTTTTCATGTCTTAATTATTTGGATCTTCACTTTTTTTCTTTTGGTTAGCTTAGCTAAAGGTTTGCAAATATTATCTTTCCATAGAAACAACTCTTTGTTTAATTAATTTTTTAAATTATTCTTTTAGTCTATTATTTTTAATTACATCATTATTTTTATTTTCTTTGCTTCTGATATTGTGTTATGCTTTACATATGAGATATACCTCCAAATATCATGAGTGAGACAACACAAGAAAGCTTATGTGTGATAGGATGAGCTTATGAATGCCTTAACCTAATCAGTGCATTAATCCTCTGAGAGGGATCAACTGGGTGGTAACTGTAGCCAGGTAGGGTGTGGCTGGAGGAGGTGGGTCACTGGGGCATGCCTTTGGGATATATATTTTGTCTATGGTGAAGTAAGTGTCCTTCCTCCCTTCCTCTGTGTGTGTGCATGTCTGTCTCTCCCTCTCCCCACTCCCCTCCCCTCTCTTCCTTTCTCCCTCTCTCCCTTTCTTCCCTTCCTGGTGCAGTGCTCTCAGCCACTTTCTTCCACCACATTGTTTTGCATGATGTTCTGTCTCACCTTGGGACAAGAGCAAAGGAGTCAGCCACTTATGCTAAAGCCTCTGAAACCATGAGCTTTTCTTCCTTAAATTGTTCCTTTCAGGTCTTTTCATCATGATAGTTAAAGCTGACTAAAATAGTGGATTTATTTTGTTCTTCTTATTATTTTTTTTGTGTGTGGTGCTGTGAACTGAACCCAGGGCCTCGTGTTTGCAAGGCAAGCACTCTACCAACTGAGCTAAATCCCCAGCCCTGTTCTTATTATTCTAAGAGATTGAGATAAATTATTAGATTATTTGATATCTCTCACTCTCTAATCTCTCTTTTGAAAGTTAGCACTTATTGCTCTGAACTTCCCCTTTAGTGTTGTTTTTGCTCTATCCAATATATTCTGGTATGTTGTTTCCATTTTCATTTGATTCTAGGATTTTTAAAATTTCCCCCATAATTTCTTGGATGACTCCATGTTCAACCAAAAACATATTGTTGGATATCCATGTATTTGTATAATTTCTGAAGTTTATCTGGCTGTTGAGTTTTAGTTTCATGTTACTGTGATCTGATAAGATGCAAAAATTATTTCAATTACTTATGCCCTAATATGTAGAAAAAATTCCATGTGATGATGGAAAGAATATATATTCAGTTTGAGAATGGAATATTGTGTAGATATATATATTAAGTCCTCTTGGTCTGTAGTATAATTTAACTCTGATGTTTCTTCATTGACATTTTGCCCAGATGATTGATCTGTTTGCAAGAGTGGAGTTTTGAAGTCACACACTATTATTTTATAATGACTTATATATCCCTTTATGTCCAATACTATTTGTTTTTAAAAATTGGATGTTCCATGCTTTGATGCATATGTACTAATTGTCATTATATCTTCTTAGTGAACTATTCCTTTGCTCAATATATAGTGACCTTTATCTTATCTGATTTTGCCTTAAAGTCTGTTTTGTCAGATATAAGTGTTCTATTGCTCCTTGCTTTCAGATCTTATTTTTTTGTATTTGTTAAACATTTATTTTTCTGTGTTTAGTGAGTAACCCCATCATATATGATGCTACTCTTTGGTTAGAAAAAAAAGTGTTTTTTTTTTTTTTTAATTAGGGACTGGGGATGTAGCTCAGTGGAGGGATGCCTACTTAAAATAATGATTCCAGGCTTTGATCGCTAGCAATGAAAACAAGGAAAAAACAAATAACTTATAGTTTAAAACAAAACAAATCAAAAGCTAATAATGTTTGAGAGTGATCATGGGGACTACAGAAATTCCAATGAAGGTCTTGGATAGATGTATAATGTCTCTGCCTTTATTTTTGGCATATGAACAGTGTATCTGGTCATAATACTCTTTATATAGTCTCTTATTTTATGCCAGTACCTCAGCTTTTACCAGCACATTTATGGAGCCTAAAGAAAATATATTGACCACTCTATTCATTAGATATCAGAAATATTATATCAATAAGAGAGTACCTCAACTTTATACTTATTTTAACTAAATAATTATTATTTAAATGAAGTCAATGAAAATTATTGAATTTATTATAGAAATGTTTATTTGTCCCAAAAAGACAAATTCTGAAGAGTTGACATTATTTAAAACTGAATGTCTGAATGAAATTCATGAACGATGGTTTTAATCTAGAATTCATGTCCTAATGAAACATCAAAACAGTACTTAATTTGTGGTTAGGGCTAATGTCATGTTGCAGTAAAACTCCTACTGAATATTTTCTTTTTTTTTTTAGCTTAACTTCTTTTATTCAAAAGACTTGTTTCAAACATCTGTAAAACATTCATCAATCCATTACTATTGTACTTTTATTCAAATTCAAGTGATAGAAGTAACAAGCAGTGTGTAGTGGGACTGATTCCAATCCAGCAGAGCCTCAGTGCAGGGACCACCCACCGCACACACCCACTGTCTGCACGGGTCATGGTTCACTTCTCTTAGGTAATACTGTTTGAAAGGTCACACTGTCAAAGGATCAGCTCTTACCAGCGGAGATAACCTTTCCAAAAACAAAATCCAGAATCTGGATCTCAAGCCAATGGGCCTGGGAAGGCTGACTTTGTGCTCCATCACTTCACCCACAGGGGCAGTTCCAACTCAAGGAGCACCAGAGACCTCACCGCTATTCTGACCTGCATCCACAGCTGTCTTATACCCAACTTACACAATGCATCTTCTTTGGCAACTTTAGCAGTGCTACAGGAGAACTATAAAGGTTTGGATTAACTCAGTATTTCAATATTTCATTGCAATTACTTAAATGTAATTTCTAATTGATGCTAGAACTGGAAAGCCTTCAAGCATGCCTAATATAATGGCAAGGGGGAAATCCTGCTAAATAATCACTGAAATATTTTCGGTTATGTACACATACCTAATTCAGCTTACCCATTCAAAATATTACAATGGTAGCTGCAATTCCCCATCAGATCTTCTACAATAAAAGAAAAGAAAAACGTGAAGAGGAGCTGGGGATGCGGCTCAGTGGTGGAGGCTTGCCTGTCATGCATGAGGCCTGGGTTCCAACCCCAGCACTGCAGAAAACAAAACAAAACAAAACAAACAAACAATAAAGAAACTAATATCTCGGCATTTGTCAATTTTTTCTGGAAGGCTATAAGCTCAAAATGGCCTAAAATTAGTCAGAACTTTATATGAATTCTCACTATAGTACCTCAAAACTTATAATTTAAAAATGTTGAAAGCTTATTAATTTTTAATTCTTGTTCCATGAATTAAGCCAATTTTGGGAGTGTGGCACAACACTGCCAAGCAACTGACACGGAAGTTCAGATCCAGAAGTTAAACTAAGAAATCTCTTCTATCTAGACAAAACCACCAAATTAAATTGCTTCCACTAAAAATTATCACTGCAAAATTCACACCAAGCAAATTAAAAGAGGTACAGCAAAAAAAGCAATACAAAGCATGTTCACATAGCACAGATAAAGGGTAAAGGTTAAACAGAAGAGACCTCAAACAGGCACAGAGGCATGGTACACATGTAGCCCACTTTGGCAAACAAAAGGAGCTGCTAGTCTGATAACTTTATGTACAGTTTGCATACAACTTAGAAGATGTAGAACTGAAAAAACTTCTACGTAAATGCCACAACAAAGTCAAATGAAATGCCAGGTGACAGTCTCACAAACTGGTTTCTCCCCGATGACAGCCACGGATGCTGCTCTAGGAAATGCCCTCTTCCTGATCAGGCATTTCTGTCTTAACTGAGAACACACCTGCCAGCATGTGCTTTGGGATCTTGGAGCCCTGGACTTTCAGGGCATAACAAGCGTTCTCCACTTTGGACCAGACTCTGTTTCAGGGTGTACAGCTTCTTGGAGACCTCGTAAGGCCTGGTGTTGCCAATGAAGGTGAACCCGTTGTAAACCTGGTGCAAAAACTGGCTCACTTCAAAGGGGGTGTCGATGTCCCCATTCCCCACACTGTTAATGCACAGTTGCATCAATTCTCCAATGAAATCAGCCACTCCCAGAATGTAATCCACAGGTGTTACTTTCAGCTTCCAGGTGACAAGCTGCTTATCTTCTGCATCTGAGGAGGGAGTCTTGTTTTCTTTCTCACTGTCTTCTGTTGTAAATACCAACTGTTTATTAATTTCATCCATACTGATTATGGTCCGTGTTTTTGATGAAGTGTTGAAAAGAGACAGCTTCCACTTATTCCTGCAGTGCTTTGGTGATGGCTTGATGGATGCATATCTTCTCCTGACAGCTCCAGAGATACCTGCAACATTTTTTGTCTGACACAATCCAATTTAACTTCTGGTTCAGTCAGTATTTCTTCCATATCAGCAGCACTCGTGATCCTGTGCAGGAGAAAGATGGTCCTCTTACTCTCCACGGTTATGTCGCGGCTAAGCTTCACCAGCCTCTAATACTTGTCGTGCCACACGTCCAGCTACTGCGCCTTGAAGGCCACCATCACGGGAGAAGACGAGCTCACATCCTTGCCCTCTCTCCTCTGGCCATGCGGGAAGGTGTCGTGCTTCCTCTTCCTGAAGCCTCCGGGGTCTGCTTCTTTTCGGCTCATGCCTTAAGGCCTTGCTGGGACACGCGGAGACTGTAGGCCCTGGAACGCAGCACCGCGCCAGCGTAGCAGCCCAGGAGACCTGACAAGGGCCTGTGGGATGCGGCGCTCCCAGGCCGCCTAAATATTTTCTGAATTTCCCTACTCCTAAGTTTTTTCCACACTATTTCATATGCAAACAACAACAACAACAAAATGCTCTGAAGTTTTCCTGAAATTCAATGCCTCTGGCAGAAAGGAAAGATAAGTTGTTCTGATCATTTTTTCTCTTCCTGTATACTTTTCAATGAATTGAGTCTTCCTGCATGAAAATAAATCAAAGTGTATAAAATTAACTTTTCCTATATAATTGTCTCCTTCAGGAAACGAAATGAGTTATCATACTTGAAGCAAACTGATCTTCCTCTTATTTCCTCCCTTTCTTTTAGGAAAACCTTCCTGCAATTCTATTTTGCATGAATGGGCTTTAAACCCTATCACTGATTTTAAACTTCATTATAAGATTAGCATCAAACACTGCTGGAATGTACTTGACTCATGTGTTAAGTCAGTAAGATTTGCAATTAACTACCACTTGTTGAAGACTCCATAAGTTCTGGGAATTTATTGTTATCTTTTAGATAAACTTAACTGCATGCATAGCTTCTAATTTTATTGCAATGCCCTAAAACTATTTCAGTGTATTTTAAAGTGATTTACCACTGGAGAATCATTTCACCAAATGAAGAATTATAACTGTCAGGTGGTAGAACAAACAATTGAGAAATGACAGTACTAAAAGTGAGCTTAGGAATTAGTGCAATTTCCTTATTTTTACAAAAGTAAAAGGCAAGGCTCAGAAAGTAAAATAAAATTATCAAAGAACATAAAATGTATAATGAGTTTCTGTATGATCTGCTTTGGATACAAAATCCTGAATCATGCTAATCTCTACCCTCAATGAATTATTTCTCTTCCTCCACATACTTTTCATTGTTTACTACCTTCATTCATCATTCCAACTAACATTTATGAGTATCTGTTCTGTACAATACACTGTTCTAGTCTTTGAGAATATGAAAGTGGGGGGAAATTAAATTCTCCTTATCATTTGTGGTTTACATTCTGGTAAAGAAGATGAACCATAATAAAATGAATAAGTTAATTTCATTAAAGAGACAAATGAACCATGAAGCTAACAAAGCCCAATTTTCTGGAAAATCCCCTGTTAGCAATTTACAAGAATGTAATACATTTTATTTAGTCACTATGTTGTAGAATAGACCTACCTCTTCAAATTATTCCTCTTGTATAATTGCAAAGTTGTATCCTTTGACTAACATCTAATTAATCCTCCCACTCCCTGACCCCAGGCCTTGGGAACCACCATTCCATTTTCTACATCTGAGTTCAAATTTTTAGATGTCATATGTAAATAAGATTGTGAATATTTGTATTTCTGTGCAAGTCTTGCTTCACATAACATAGGTCCTCCTGATTCATCCATGTTGTCACAAATGGCAAGACTTCTGTAAAAAGAAAACAAAAACGTCAAGTAGAAATCCATTTTTTATATGCACCACATTTTCTCTATTCATTCTTCTTTTGGTGGATAATTTGGTTTCATCCGTCTTGAGTATTTTGAATCATGGTGTAGTAAACATGGAAATACACATCTCTTGAAAATACATGAGATATTGATAGGTAGGTAGATAGATACATGGATCAATTGATTCCATGGGGTATTGCTGGATCATATGATCATATGACCTCTTTAATTTTAATTTTACAAGAAAGGTCCACAATGTTTTTCATATGACTGTACTAACTTACACTTCTATCTATAGTATATAAGAGTTCTCTTTTCTCCATTTCCTCTCTGAAACTTATCTTTTATCTTTTATATAACAGCCATTTAATGGTGTAAGAGCATATCTTGTAGTTTTAATTTTTATTATTTTTTATGGTTAGGGATATTGATCATTTTTTATATCATTTTTTTCATTTTTATCTCTTCTTTGGTGATGTATCTGTTCTTATTCTTTGCTCTTTGTAAAATAATTTTTCATATGAAATTGTTATTAGATTTTCTTATATACTTTATAAGAAATAATTTATATTAACATCTTACCAAATGTATATTCTTCACATATTCATTTCCATTCTATAGGATTTCTCTTTATTCTGTCAATTGTTTTCTTTCCAGAGCAGAAGCTTTTCAGTTTGATGGAATCTCATTCATCTATTTATACTTTTGCTTTCCTGGCCCATATCTTGCCCATTCCAGTGTCCTGAAGTGTTTTCCCTATGTTCCCTTCTAGTTGTTTCATAATTCCAGGTCTTATCAAAAAACTTATTGCCAAAACCAACATCATGGAGAATTTCCACTATCTTATTCTTTAGTAGTTTCATAGTTTCAGATCTTTTATTTAAAATTCTATTCCACTGTGAATTCTTTTCACATATTGTGATAGACAAGGCCTAAATTCATTCTTCACAGTTTACCTATCCAAGTGTCCCAACACCATTTATTGAAGAGACTGTTCTTTCCCTGTTGTGTTTTTGGTACTTTTACTGAAAAATCAAATGACAGTAAATAACTTGACTTATTTCTGGGCTTTCTGTTCCATTTGTCTAGGTATCTGTTTTTATGCCAGTACCATGCTGTTTTGGTTACTATATCACTGTGGTGTATTTTGAAGTCAGGGAGTATGATGCCTGCAACTGTATATTTTGTTCAAGGCTATTTTGGCTACTTGTGGTCTCATTTCATATATGTTTTAAGATTGAATTTTCTGTTTTCCTAAAAAAATGTTATTTGACTTTTGGCAGAAATTGCATTGACTTTTTAGAACACTTTGGGAAATGCAGATCTTTAAATATTACTAGTTCTTCTAATTCATGACCACAGTATGTTTTCCCTTTTTGTATTTTCTTATAACTGCTTTCTAAAATGTTTTATAGTTTTCAGTGCTCAGATATGTCACCACCTTGATTAATTTTATTTCTAATTACCCTTATTATTTTGTTGGTATTGTTGTAAGCAGGGTTGTTTCCTTGTTTTTTTTTTCCTGGTAGTTTATTTTTAGGGTATTCAAATGCTAGTGATTTTTATATACTACAACTTTACTGAGTTCATTTATTATTTCTGTCAATTTTGTTAGTAAGGATTTGTGTTTTGTCTTTACAAGATTACGTTTTCTGTCAACTAACATTTTGCCTTCTTCCTTCCTTTTTTGATGTTAGTCTCCTTTCTTTCCTTTTCTTGAAAGGTCACATGACTCAGACTTCTTGTAATTGAATAGAAGTGGTGACAGTGGATATAATTATCATATTCCTGATATTAGAAAAAAATTAAATCCCCCCACTTAGAATTTGATATTTTTGGGGGGTTTGTCTTATATGTCCTTTATTATATGGAAATACTTTTCTTTTCCATTTCTTTTGTGAAGTTTTATAAAGAAATGATGTTGAATTTTGTTTAAAGTTTTCCTGTGTTTATCAAGAAATGATTGCACAGTTTTGTCATTCATTTTGTTAATGTGATATATCACATTTGTCAGTCACATATGTTGAACCATCCTCATTTCACTGGGAAAAATCCCACTTAGTCATGGAGAATAATTCCACTAATATCATGTTCAATTTGGTTTGCTAATACCTTATTGAAAATTTTTCATCTACATTTGTGAGGGATATTGAACTTTAATTTTCATTTCTTTTTTTCATTGTCTTTGGCATCGGGGTAATGCTGGATTGATCAAATGTGTTTTGAAGTATGTCCTTTTCTTCAGTTTTTGGATGAGTTTGCAATCATTAGAATTAATGATTCCTAGAGTGTTTAGTAGAGTTAAGTAATAATCATAATAACTTGTGCTTTTTTGATGGGAGAATATTTATGACTAAATCAGTTTCCTCATATTTTTATTAACTCAATTCTCTTAGATTATATTTGTCAGTGCATTTATCAATTTCTTCTAGGTTTTCTTATTTGTTTCAGTGTAATATTCATAGTAGTATCTTGCAATTCTTTTTTATGTCTGCAGAACCAGTTGTAAAGTCTCCATTTTTTGTATAATTTCATTTATTTGTGTCCTCTCTTTTATAAGTTTTGCTGAAGCTTTGTCAGTTTTCACAAAACCAATTAAATTTAATTTATATTTTGCTTTCTTCTAGTATATGTCATTAATTTCTACTCTGATATTTATCACTTTCTTTTATACTTGATTTGTTTGTGTTTATCTTGTTCCTTGAAGTATAACATTGGGTTATTTGGGATTTTCCTTTTTATTTATTTTTTCTGGTATGAGGATTGAACCCAGGACATTTAGCTACTTAGTAATATCTGAAGCCCTTTTTGCTTTTTTGTTTTCTTTTTTTTTTCTTTTTTTTGGAAACAGGACATCACTAAATTGCTTAGGGCTGACTTTGAACTTGTGATTATCCTACCTCAGCCTCCTGAGCTTCTGGAATTATAGGAGTGCACCACTGTCCCACCACTTCTGACCTTTGTTTTTGATATAGGTGATTCTTGCTAGTAATTGTCTTTTACAAAGTGATTGTACTATATATAAAGTTTTCAAATATTGTGTTTTGAGTTTTGCTTGTTTAAACATATTTTCAATTTTCCACTTTAATTTTTTCATTTTTTTTATTTTCCAGTTCATGTTATTTAATTTCCATGTATTTGTGAATTTTCTAAGACTCCTTGTATCAATCTCTAGTTCCAATATCATTTATTTAGAAAAGATACTCAACGTCATTTTGATTTTCTTAAATTGATTAATACTTGTTTTGTGTTCTAACATATAATCTGTACTTCAGAATGTTCTAGGGGCACTTGAATGTATATTGCACTGCTGTTATGTTAATTGTTCTGTATAAAGTGCACTTTATGTTTCTCTCTGGGTCACCTGTCCATCATTGAAAGTGGTATATCAAAGTCCCCTACTATTACTGAATTAAAGCATATCCCCTTTCAGATCCATTAATATCTGTTTTGAATGTTTACATGTACTAATGTTTGGTGCCTATATATTTATAATTCTTATATCCATTCAATGAATTAGCCCACTTATAATTATACAAGTTAAGTATTTTATAAATATCACACACACACATGACAGCAAATTTGTTTCATCCCAGTTTTAGAACTGGGGTTAAAGGAAAGTGAAGAAGGGAGGATAAGGTGAAGGAAAGGAAAGAAGAGGTAAGTGGAGAGGAGGGGAGAAGAGAAGGAGACAGAGAAGAAGATGGAAGGGGAGAGAGAGATTGATTATTGGGAACATTTGTACACACACATAAACAAAATCACATAAGCACTGTAAAATGTAATTCTGTTCATTCTATTAGCTATTGTATATTAAATTTCACATGTTTTATGAATTGTCACAATTTCATACCTTTGTCATTAATGCTATGTTTTTTGAAATACATTGGAAAAGAATACTAATTTCATCTTCCTAAGGAAACAGAAGGAATATCTCCAGTGTGTATGGGAGGAGGAAGAGAATAAAACAACAACACCAAACAAAAGCATTCATTAGAGACAGTGACACATATTTGAAGACCATGTAACACTCAAAAGGACCATGTAACACTCAAATAAGAATTGGCTCAGGGTAAGGTTTAGGGATCTAGGGTTCAAAGAGATGACAAGTGTAATTAGAAGACATCAAGTCCACATGTCTTAGAGGGTGTGGAGACTATCAAGGGGACTTAGGATAGATATTCATTACTCTTGTAATTAGTCATCTAATGTAAAATTCATGCACTTATTAGGATAATTGAGATTTTTTGTAAAAAAAAAAAGGAGGGGTAATAACATATATTCCATGCTTGTATAATTATATCAAAATGAATTCTATCATGTATAACTTAAAAGAACCAACAAAAAATTGGCATTCCTACCACAAAAAAGTGATTATACTATAAAACATCATCAGCCTTAGAATCACAGTGTTTTCTTTCTAAATCTGTATATTTCATTTAAGTTTATTTCTATTTTGACTGATCTTTGTTTTAGGAAATAGTTTATTTGGGAGAAAGCAAGAGCAATGGGGTTTCTTGGTTGCAGGAAGCATATTTGAGGTCTAATAGCCTAGAAATTGGCCTTTATCCTGAAGTTGAAGAATCAAGACTTGGAGAGGTTGAGTTGTTTGTGTGAAGTCACACCAGAGGTAGAAACAGAATTCAGTTTAGGGCTTTGTGCTGTGTCATTCAACTCAGTAAGAGATAAAAAATAGGGATTACCTGAATGATGAAAGGCAAATAATAAAAATAATAATAATAATAATAATAATAATAATAATAATAATAATGTCATAAAGCCAAGGGAGCAAAGGAAACAGTAAAAGGATAAGAATAACTAGGATTGATTAATATTTTATAGTTTATGGCTCACTGTCATATAAATCATTTTCCCAACACCTTTTGAGGCTGGTATTATCCCTTCTTTGTAAAGGGGAAAACAGGTCTTTTCCATGGGTCTTTGTCATTGTTGCATAGCTAGTAAGTGGCAGAACCAAGTCTTGACCTGAAATCTTATTATTTTCTCCTACTCCAACAAGTAAATCTATTAGTGTTCAAGGATACAAAGGAATAGGGTGGGGCTATGTGGTAAAGGTAATGGAAATTGATAATCTATATTCCAGGAAATAGGCTGTGGTGAGGAAAACCAGAAAAATAAGTGGATGTCTACCCTACTGGTTCCACCCTCCTCTGCATCTTAAGATTTAAGGTCCCCAACCTTTGTGTATCACTAAGGCCCAGTGGCTGATATTCCATTGCTGCATTGTAGGGTGCCACATCTGATGGCTCCAATTTGGATGGCTGACCTTACTTTGCACTTGCTGCAGTTCATGTCACTCATTCATGGAGTCCACTGTACTACTGAGGCTCTCTCTTTGAAACATTCTGTCCACAATTGTGTTGGGAATTGAGCATCATTCTGATCTGCACTTTCAGGTATTCTAAAGCCAAACAAAACCTGCAGGTCTAAAGTCCTAGTTTTAATATTTCCAGAAAGAAAGGGAGGTATAGTTCAAAGGATATGGTGATTTTATTCATTCCTCTTTCAATAAAGTTTTCAACACCATTGTGTTGTTTTTAAAGGGCCAACCCAATGATAGTGAAGACTACACAGAAGCTTCTTGTGCCATGAACCTCATTTTAAGTTGAAGTAAATAATATTATTGTTTATTTTCCATCATTTTCTTATAGTACAATATTCTGATCTCATTCATTAACTTTCCATGATATTAGCATAAAATAAAATTGTTTTAATGCACTTGATTTCCCCAAACAACCAGTGTATGCCATATTCCCAGAAATAATTGTGTTCTTTAATTGCTTGCTAAAGAAGACCAAGAGAGAAAAGCACCATATGAGAGTTTGTAGGCTCAGGGTATCAGTCATTAAGCTTTTTTCTCTCTTTCTTTCCTTCTTGGATTTTTTCCTTTTGTTTTTTAACAATGTAAGATCACAGTCAGATTTTTCATGAGTTTCTTTCACACTCCAGCAGTCAGTCTCTGACAGAAATAAACCATGCTTGTACTACGAGTAGCGTGTTCAGAACATTTTTCAGTTGCAGGTTTAATCAGTCACTGTGGAGAAATGACAGATATATTCTGAAAGAACCTTTATTCTTCTAGGAAATGGATACAAATATGGTGCCAGACAGTTGATAACATAGTGAATGAAAGTTGTTTCTATTTTAAGAAGTTTTTAATTTAAAGGTCTGTTCAGATATTCTTTGTTAAGTAAGCATGGTATCTCAAGAGAAAAGAAAACTGCTTAACCCTAATTGTACACAGCTTAATTTACCAGATCAATCAGATCAATTATCACATTTTGGAGGTGTTCTAAAAGAAATTGTGTGTGTATGTGTGTGTGTGTTTGTGTGTGTGTGTGTGTTCTCCTTCTGACAATTATACAAATAAATCCTATGTAGTTAATGACATGATTTCTTGTTCAGAACTACAAAAGGTGAGTTTATGGTCATATTTAATTTCTGCTTTCTGAGTTGTAATGAGCATCAGAGCAGATGACCACCAGTCACATTTACTTTTGATGATCAGTGCATTTCACTTACCTGCAGTGCATTTTCACTTATCTGCCCAGAGAATCTTGCAGGATCCTTGGGAGTTGATTTCCCAGCCAAGATGTGCAACTTGCAAGACTACTTTCCTGATATTTAAAAGTAACCTTGTTTATTATTCACAATTAGCAATTTTAGCTATTGCCAAAGAATGAAGTAGACCATTCTCTTTTGTTTTCCTTTAGAATCAGATATTTCTTTCATTTATTTTTCATTTGTTCGATTATTCATTCATTCAACCAGTAGTTATGAGGAACCTGCTCTGTACCATGCCTAGTGTTTGTCATTGATGTGGAGGGGTGAGTGAAACTATGGAGGTTACAGTCCCTCTCCTTGTATATACAAGGTTGGAAGTGGCCTTGAGATACCAATAATCCAGCCTCCTGCTTTGTATATGCAGGAATAATTTCTCTGATGTTCCTGATGGATGCTTGTCTAGTTCCTGTGTATACTTCAGCTTTCTTTTTCTCCATGATTGCCCCTTTGATGCTGAAAAACTATTTGTTTCCTCATCCTTCTGAAGATTCAAATGCCCCGTCTCACAATAAAAGAATAAAAAGGGCTGAGGATAAAGCTCTATAGCTTAGTGGGAGAGTGTTAGAGGTTCATAAGAAGAAGAGTATTATGATCTCAGTTAAATCTTAAAGAGAGTTCTGCAGTTGCTTGATAAAGAACTGACTACATAGAGACTATTTAGAGTTGTAGTAAGAGCCCCTAGACAGGTGACTGCAGTACTTCAGTGAGTGATGGTGTGACTTGAACCAGGGTGGGGACTAATAGAGATAGTAAATAATAATTGAATTTGGGGTTGAAAGCAAGAACTCAAAGATTATTCAAAGTTTTGGCCTGAAAATATGAGTTACTAGAGCTTTTATTTCCTGAATTAGACAAGAGAGTTGAAGTAGACTCAAGAATTTAGTTTTTGACAGGGTGAGTGTGAACTTAGACACTGATGTAGAGATGTCAAGTAGGCATTTTGATGCATGATTTCAAAGATGTCTGGGTAAGGGATGTAAATTTGAGAAATGTTGGTGCATACAGCACTTAAAATCATGAAATAAGTTGAATCTTCCAGGGAGTGAGTGAAAGTAGAGAGAGGGCTAGTATCACAGGTAGTGCACAGGTAAGCAGTCATAGATTGAGAGGAGAAGCAGAGGCTGACCAGGGAGAGGAGAGTGGGGATCCTATAAACCAAACAGAGGAAGTGTTTCCAGAATGGGGGAGTGCAAAGCTGCATCAAGTCCTGATAATAGGTCAACTACTGTGAGAATGAAGAATTCATCACCGTATTTGGCAAGATGAAGTTCATTCTTGACCTTGGCAAGAACTGTTTCAGTGGAGTAATGGGGTCAAGAACATGCTCATACTAAGCTTCAGACACAATGGGAAGAATAATACCAAGGAAAGATCACTTGTTAACCCAGATAACTCTTGCTAGAAATTCATCATATGGGGGAGCTAAAAATAGGTTTATTTAACTCTGACAATTTTTCAAGATTTCCAAATCAGACCTAGTGACCAGTCTTTTGTTTCCTTTCAACTTTCAACAGAAGTGTGTCATTTCTACCACCAAATGACCAGGCCTTGTTTATTCAAGCAATATGGGATCCTTCAGAACATAAAGAGGACTATACCTCTCTGAAAATTTGATACATATATATATATATATATATATATATATATATATGTTTATATTTAGCAACTTCTGTGGGACTCAGTGGAAGATCTGATACCTGCAGTTGCACTTAGGTTAGGTGAAGGGATAAGGAAGAAAATTTCTTGGGGCTAAAATCTAACATGAAGAACTCAACAGCTAAATTTGGTGTTTATTTTTATTGACATTATTTAATGAATACTGAATGAATGCTTGCTCTTTGCCACGTATCATTATCCATGCCTTCTCTTATCTGATCCTTTTTTTCTTTTCTTTTCTTTTCTTTTTTTCTCATGGTACTAGGGATTGAACCCAGGAACACTCTCCCACTAAGCTATAGAGCTTTATCCTCAGCCCTTTTTATTCTTTTGTTGTGAGACAAGGTGTCACTAAGTGGCCAATGGCCTTGAACTCATACTCCTCCTGCCTCAACCTCCCAAGTAGCTGGGATTTCAGGTTTGTACCACTACTCCTGGCTGAGCTTCTCAATTATGCCATGAAGTCATTTCTGTGACTACATTATTTCATATGTGAAAATACTGAGACTTGGAAAATTAAACCAATTGCCCTCAGATCTTATGGCTAGTCTGTATGATAATCCATGTTTACACTAGAGAATTCTATCTTTAGAAACTAAGCTCTACCAGACTGAGTGGGCCTTGGGACAAAATGTTTTTGTTTTCCTTTGACTCTCCTTCAAACCAACTCAGAGATTTTGAGAAGACAGGGAAGGAGGTAGGAGGGAGGCTGTGGCAAGGAGCTGCATGCCCTTTCCTTGTGCCCATGTGACACAGGCATTTTGCACATGTGAGAATTCCCTGCATCTCAGCACTGGTGGCTCAGCAGCAGCATTCTAGAACCAAAACTGTACCATTTTTTCAGCCACCTAGACCCATATTCATATTCCAAGGCCAGAGCTTTCACAGTTGGCCTGCCTAAGAGTTTTAGTGAGGTTGAATTCACCATCCCATTGTTTTCTGTTGGCTTGCTACTCCTGTCTCCTCCACAGTACAGTCCAGGTTCACCTCTCCCAGATCCACACCTAGTGTGATGTCTGCTCCACGGATCATAGCTCTGACCTGTGTATCAACTGAAGTGCCCTCAGTCAAAAAGCATTCTGTTGTTATTTTGGGTAGTCATTTCAGTTTGGTTACCTCCATACTTAGGAATTTTGTCTAGTGTGCTTCTACTCCACAAACTGCCATTGCAGCAGGTGGTGAAAAGTGAGATGCCCCTGAGTCTTCTCAACTTCTTGAGTATTTGCTGAGAACTTGCCCAGCTGTTGGGCCCTGCTCTATGAGGTAACTTAGAGGAGATACTACCTGACTTCATTGTTCCTCTGATCCCTCTTTTAGATCCTGTATATTTATTTAGGAGACTTTAACTGACTGATCACTGACTTATTTACTCTCACTTTATCTTTCTATAAAGTTTGACATTTAGCAGTTTTTCTTTTTATCAAATAATTCTCTTAAATTTGACAATAAATCAATGATCTGTCAATTTGCCTCACACTGGTAGGGAAGGGAGCTCTGTTGTTTGTTCACCCCTTGAGAAGGGTCCTTTTGGCTTTGCCTTCACAGCTGTCCCTCAGTCCCAGGGGCACTGTTTTGTTTTGTTTTATTGGTACCCACTTTCTAAAAAGCACAGCTTGGATTTACTGTAAAGAAGCAAATAGCATGTTTTTTGCAGGATGTATATATGTTTCTATAGATTAAGAACTCTTCTTTGTCTGACCTTCTTTATTAAAGTTTTACTAAAGTCAAGAGGTGTAAAATGAAATTATGTTTTTATATGTATATGAATATGCCACACTGAAATCCACCATTCTGTATAAATAACAATCACCAATAAAAGCAATCAAATAAGTGCTAAAAGTTAAAGATATAGAGGTATTCTATCTGAAGTCTATGAAAATAAAAAAAATAATAAAATGAATTTAAAGTTTAAAAAAGAGGTCAAGAAAGCTAAGGTAGGGACAGGAGTTGTGGCTCAGTGGTAGAGCATTTGCCTGGCATGTGTGAGGCCCTTGGTTCAATCCTCAGCACCACATATAAATACATAAAATTAAAAATCCATTGACAACTAAAAATACATTTAAAAAATAGGAAAGAATGCTAAAGAAGTCTTAAAAAACTGTCACTGATCAATAGCCTGGGCATAAGATTAGTCACTAAAAAACATCCTGAAGGAAATGTTTGGGCACATCTTTTTTATTAGTGGTTAGACAAGAAAAGTCCATTATCCTTCACTTTGTGGTACAGTTGTACACATGGTAGTTGCTTATTAAACATTTTCATACATCTCAAAATCATCAAAATGGGAGCTGAAGCATGGTTTCCAAGGCTCCTCCCTGACCACCAGCCCATCATCTGACAGTCACACAGCCTACATTTAAACTCAGGCTGAGAGTTGTGTTGAGCCTCTGGAATGAGACTGTGTGTTTTCCACGTCTGCCTTGGGGTCCAGTCCTCAAGTGTGCCCTCCACAGAAGAGGTGACACTGCACTGCTCAGATGGGATTTCTTGAGTAAACCTAGGTTTTTTCCACTTTTGGTAAACTTCAGTTACTTGGAATTTTCCAACCAGAAGGACTTGATTTCTATGCCAAATGGTTTGGTGGTGTTTTGTTTATTTGTGACTATTAAAAGGATAGTTTCTTTCCAAACCATTATGATAATGAATATCCTAAATTTGCACTCCAGAGGCTGAGAACCAATTTGATCTTTAACAGAGGAGACAAATGTTGACTTTAAAACTTTGTCAGAATCTGATGGTATATAATTTTTCTAGCTCTACTTTAACAAACTAACATGGACATGCTGGTTTAAGCAGCAGAAATTTATTTTCCAATTCTTCTGGAACCTAGAAGTCCAAATCAAGGTGTTTGCAGGTTTGGTTTCTCTTTCGGTCTCTCTGCATGGATTGTAGAAAGTCACCTTCTTAGTGTGTCCTAAGTAATCCAAGTTTTAGAATATATAATATTCTTTCATGCTTCTAAACATATTTTATGGGGACTATTAAAGGGATAAAATGTTAATAACAATACCTATTTAAGTAATTTAAAAACAACTTTACGTAAAATGTGGGGGAATATGTAGGGTCTTACAAATTATTGCCTGTTCAGATACAAACATTTGCAGGCACATGGGGTAGGATAATGGCTATTATAGCTTGAGCCCTCTCAAATCATGTACAAAATTTGATTTATTAATAGAAGAATTTTTGCTTTGTCAAACTTTCAAATATTAAAATCCATAGCAATGCTGGGTGTGTTGCTTATCTTCTGCCTGGTAAATTGTTTCATAGTATGTAATTTTTCAAAGAATCTTTAGTATTCATTTCTGTAAGGACACTAACATGAGATAAAAACATTGGAAAGAGTTCATAACAATTTTACAATACTTCCAATTGTAGTTATAGTCAAAAATAAATAGACTAGTTGTGATTTAAAATCCGATGATTCGAGGGACCGGGTGGGGAAGGATCACTGCGAGATCCCGAGGCAAGGCTCGTGCCCACTCCGGCCCTGGCCCCTAGCGCCATCAGCTCAGCCATGATCAACGCGATCATCTTCAACAATCATGGGAAGCCGCGGCTCTCCAAGTTTCACCAACCCTACAGTGAAGGTACACAACAGTGAACCATCAGAGAGACTTTCCATTTGGTATCTAAGAGAGATGAAAATGTTTGTAATTTCCTAGAAGGAGGATTATTAATTGGAGGATCCGACAACAAACTGATTTATAGACATTATGCAACCCTATATTTTGTCTTCTGTGTGGATTCTTCAGAAAGTGAACTTGGCATTTTAGATCTAATTCAAGTATTCATGGAAACCTTAGACAGATGTTTTGAAAATGTGAACTGGATTTAATTTTCCATGTAGACAAGGTTCACAACATTCTTGCAGAAATGGTGATGGGGGGAATGGTATTGGAGACCAACATGAATGAGATCGTTACACAAATTGATGCACAAAATAAACTGGAGAAATCTGAGGCTGGCTTAGCAGGAGCTCCAGCCTGTGCTGTATCAGCTATAAAGAATATGAATCTTCCTGAGATCCCAAGAAATATTAACATTGGTGACATCAGTATAAAAGTGCCAAACCTGCCCTCTTTTAAATAAGGTAAAAAGGCCACTTCCAGGTAAAATCCAGGGGAAAAATCATCTAAGTTTACCATGCAGTTGTTTACCAAAAATAGAGGAGGAGAGTCTTAACTTTTGCTCTTGGATTTAAGTCAAGGTACTGTATAGAAATTGTGTAAAATCAGTATGGAAGTTCAATGTTGCTTTTTGCTCAGTGGTTTTAATGAAATTAAGTAGTTCCAGTGTGATTTTTTTTCCCTTTTAAAAATTGCATTCCTATGCCCACCTAAGGCATGCCTCTGTGTATTGAATATTACTGTATTTTGAAAAGTAAGATATTTCTTTAATTATGTACAACCTAAAATGTTGGTGTTTTGTATGGATCATCAGTGCAGCATTCCTTAATTCTTTCTGCTATTTGTCACAATTGATATTTAAAGAACCAAATGTGTATTGCATGAAAACATTATGACCTTTTTCTCTTAGTTTAAATAAATTCCAAGGTAACTGGACTTCTAAAGTACCTGTCTGTTTGCCTGATAACCTACTTTAGCAATGATTTTTTTATGACCCTCTGATTCAACAAAGTAAATAAAAGTATATTTTATCACTGTTAAAAAAAATAAAGATTTTTAAAAATCAAAAAAAAAAAACAAAAAAACAAAAAAACAACTTTATTCAGTGAGTTTTGAAAACCATTCAATTCTTTGGAAAGTAAAAACTAACACACATTACTCTTAATGGAGAAAAATGTTTCTCAGATATGCTCATAAAACATGTATGTTCAATAAATTATCATATAAGTCTTTTAAATTAAGTTGATGATAAATTATCTTACCAAGTTTATCAGTCACATTTTGTGAAATATTTGTGTTTTAGGAGGCCAGAGACCCAGAGCCCTTGGGTATAGCTCAGCCTCCCTGGGCAGGAAGCCCATGGGGAGGAAGCCATGAGCTGGGGAAAGGTCTGAAGTATTGAATGACAGAGTGATCATTGAAGGACAGCAGCTGCCTCTGCATGATCCAGGACACCTCTCCAAAAAATAGTCAGCATCCCCTCCTGCCCAACACCACTCAGGACTCAGGGTGGGGTCAAACCCTCCTTGCCTCTGCATATTATCCCTTAGGCCAGGGATTGTCCATAGTCTCCAGTGCTGAACAAAGGACACTTATCAAGGTGGCCAATCCACAGGCTGATTAATTGGATTAGTGGTAGAGTGGCCCACACTAGGTCTGGCTCCTCCAATAATTTCAATGAATACTGAGCACCAATCTCCAGAGTAATTAGAATATGGATGAGTTAAATTGAGTTCAAGTTGAGGCCTGTCCACCCTTGGAAGTCCTTGGTTAATATGTGAACTACTAATATTCAAATGAGTGTAAATGGAAGTGGGTGGGACAAGAGGAAGTGTGAGTGGACCTTCCCTTCCCTCACTTTTTTTTTAAACTAGCTGCACCCAAGCAGCTGCTTCCTGCAAAAGGAAAGGTGAACTCTGTCTAGGTCTCTGAGGTGGGAGACTGGAAATTTTCATGACTGAAAATTAATTAAAAACACTGGCAGGAACACAGACCACCTTTATCAGGTGTCAACATGTTAAGTAAGTGGGGCAGGGCTAAGAGGCGGACACCAGGGGAGAACACTGCATCCACCCAGGAGAAGGTCCTCTGCATCTGTGGGTAGAGGTCTGTCTGAACTTTTCAAATTTATTTTACTTATGTGCATTTGTGAACTATAGATGTATATTTTCAGAAGCATATGTGCTCATCATGGGAGGAACTAGAAAACACAAAACTGTATCTAGGATTGGGAAAATACGGGAATAAAAGGAAAGTCATTTTATTTCAAAAGTCTCTTAAAGTCAAGAACCTTTTTTTTAACAAATGCATTCACAAGTTCAACATATTATTCATTTTAAATGAGTTGATCACTTCATCAGAGACTGTCCCATGGTTCAGAATTCTGAAGGGAAAGAAAATGAGGACAGGAAGGAAAGGAGGTGGCAGGAGGGAGGAAGGAAAGGGAAGGAAGGAGGGAAAGAAAGAAGAAGCAGGATGGAGAAAGATTCCACTTTTTTCTGTCCCTTTTCTGTGTCCTGGTCACAATTCCCTTCCCTAGAGGCTGGAAAGACTCAGACCAGTAACCCTCCTATAAGTACAAAAGTGACAGAGATAGGTACAGACCTCACAAATTCAGCAAAGCCTTCATTCAGCAGCAGAGTCAGGTATCAGATAGGCACACTTTCTGGGTAGAAAAAGGCACCAATTACAGGGGAGCTATGGGTTTACATAGGTTACATTGAGGGGTGTCTTAGTCCTTGAAAACTTCAACAGGATGTGGGCAAAAGGTTGCAAACATCTGGAAATATTTCTACTGAGCATGGTTTTAAATTAGACAGTGTTTTTTACAAGGCATTGGTAGAGGGTTCAGGGTTCAGAGTCCAGGGCTCTTCTGACCTCCAGGGGTCATTATATTGATATAGGGACAAGATTAATTTGTAGTTTCACTGTCATGTCATTGAGAAATTATTTGTTGGAAGGATCAAAGCTTTGGCTTCCCTCTCTCTCACTCCTCCTGGGTCACACAGTTTTGGAGGTTTATCAATTTCATATCCTTCACTTCCCTGAACAGCCTCTGCACACAGGTGCAAGCATATCTTTAAGATTCTTTCCCAGCAGAGATTACTGAGCAGACACCAGGTACATCCCACCCTGCTCACTTCAGGATGCATCTCAGAGATGGGTGCGATTCCACCCTTGAAGTCTGTCCTCATTCTGGTTATATGTTAGCTGTGCCACCCATGAAGGGCCCCTTTTCAACCCCACCCCAGTGCCCTGTTGTTGGCTGTTTAGTTTGTGTCCTATCTTTCATGTCAGTCAATGCTTCCCTCAAAGCCTTTGGACATAGGCTGTTTGAAAGGAATGGGATATCATCTGTGGCCTAGATCCCAGAGGTGGAAAGGCTGTGTTGCATGATGGGGACGTGGGCAGTTGTCAGAGCTATTGTTGACCACCCAACAAAGAACTTGCCATAACCTCTGCCAATGAAAATGTCATGTGTTCTGCGGTGGCTTTAGGAGGCAGTAATGATTTCCTTCTATCAAAATCAACCCCAGCACCCCAAACAAAGCAAACCAGAAAGAAATAGATGATAGTGTTCCAGAGAGTACAGTCAAGGGGGAAGCTTGGAGTCAGGGAGGGTTTCCTGGAGGAGGCCACTTCTGATCTCCCCCTTGACGTGATAGCAGGATCCTGTGGGGTGAAGGAGGTGCACTGTGGGGTGGTGAGAGAAGGGACACCCATCCTAGAAGAGGGAATGTGGGCATGAGACAAGGACACGGGGAACCCTGGGGGAAGGATGGCATGGTCAGCAGCATTGCTGATGCTGATGGTCAAGACCTGGTCCAAGAGTGAGACCAGAGGCAGAGGGACCAGAGAGCAGGGCTGGGGAGCAGTGAGCCAGCTCAGGGCACAACGTGTCCTGGAATTAATGGGTTGTTGGCTTGAGATGGTTACCAAGTCTGGGGAAGGGGGTTGAGGGACACAGGAAAGAGGGAACCATGAGAAGCTCACTGGTCATAATACTCATGAAAACACTGCTCAGCACTTCCCCTCCTGCTGGCCACCAGCCTGCAGCCAGCTGTGTGCTGCAAACTGAGGCTGTGGATCCAAGATCATCGCTACTCCCGAAGACCTCTGCAGTTCTGAGTGTGCTCGGCTCCTCGGCTCTCCAGGGTCTGAAGAAAGTTCTAGAGACTCCATCTGATCACTGCCGCCAGCCTGGCTGATCCCAGTCCCGAGGGTCCGTTCACCCCACTTCATTCCCTTCTTCTTGTCAATCAGGCATACGTCACACTCTCCTGGACCTCTCTGGTCACTTAAGTGTTCTCTACATCCTCCTTTTCCCAACCCTGAGTGCCCCCAAGATGATGAGTCCCACCAGAGTGAGAGTGATCCCTTTTGCTGATTTTTTTTTGAGGGGTGGAACCTGGGATTGAACTCAGGGACACTCCACCTCTGAGCCACCTCCCCAGCCCTATATTTTATTTTGTTTAGAGACAGGTCTCTGAGTTGCTTAGTGCCTCGCTGTTGCGGAGGCTGATTTTGAGTGTGCCGTCCTCCTGCCTCAGCCTCCTCCTAAGCTGCTGGAACTAGAGGTGTGCACCACCACACCTGACTTGACTTCTGGTTCTCGAGACTCTGAGACAGGGCATAGCGGGTGCACAGACTGTCTTGACTGAAACCACAGACAGGCAGCTCCTTGCAAGGTGCAGGGCAAGCTGCTGGTCTTTCCTGAGCCTCAGTTTGCATGTCTATAAATTGGGATGTTTTCCCTCAGCCAATCCCACTCTTTTCTGAGTTTCTACTCCTGGGCTGGACTCAGGTTGGATGCTGAGTAGACACAGGTGGTAGGGACCTGGGGACATCAGCAGGATGGATGCTAGACAAGTGCTCTACTACTGAGCTGCACCCTGGCCCTGTCTGGGTGCTTTTTAAAAGGATGAGAGAAACCAACTTTTATGTTTTCTCTGGAGCTTCAGTTCCAAGGTTTTTCCATTTGAATCCAGGGGAAATGGCCGAACAAAGCCATCAAAACCCAAGTGACCTGAGATGTCCAGCAGGTCCAAATTGGATAGAAACTGGTGACATTTTCTGGTTACCAAGAAAGCTCTCTCTGATCCAGGGTCCTGGAACCTCATCCCTCCCTTCACCAGGAAGAAGGAGCAGCTGGCTTGGGTTCCTGCTCCCCCAAATACATAGCCTGGCAGTGGTTAAAATGTGATCCCTTTTATTCCAAGTAATAGAGATGAAGTTCTCGGGCCTTCCAGGAGCATCAATCCAGAGATTTATTAACTAATTTAAAATACTATTGTCTTTCACTTCACAGCAAGATTGAGGATTGTTGTTGGAGGAGCGTAAAGGCAGTAAAGGCAGTAACAGAGCCTCCGAGCCAGGAGGGTCGGTACCTGGGATTCAATAGATATTCGTGCACATTCTCATATTTAGTGAGGGCAATAACTTAATACCAACAGTGTGATGGAATAATAGCTATTTCCTGGCTGACTTGCAGGGCTCTGAAAATTAGATTGCTGTCACTTCATTTTTCTTCTTTCCCGTGCTCCCTGCCAGGGCCATCAACTCTCTGGGATTCTCTCTGCATTGCCAATGAGCTGACCTTCAGTCCTTCCCACCATCCCTCCCGGCCTGGTGCCCCCTCATCGCCCCCCACCATCTGCTGTATCCTTGACCTGGACTTTGCTGGACATCATCCTGTCCCCTGTTCACTAGTCCAGGTGGGGACAGAGGGAGTGCCACCCATGCAGATGGAGAGCAGCAAGCTGGCCATTTGGATGGCTGCAACATCTGCTTGAGCTTGCCTTTCTTCATTCACTCGTGAGCTCCTCCCAGGGCTTCTGCATTCACTAATTCACTCATTCACTTATTCATTCATCCACTCGACCTCATGCTCTCACTCAACTATTCACTCACCACCTCATAATTTGCTCACTCATTGATTCCTTCCTGCACTGATTCATTCATTCAATCATTCATTCCCTCATCAGCACATTTATTCATTCATACCCCATGGATTCATTGCCTCACTTTCTGAATTCATTGATTCACTCACTCATTCATTCACTTACTCATGTGCTCTTCCATTCATTCATTCAATGATTCCTCCATCTACTCATTCATTCATCACCTCATCCGTGCACTGATTCATTCATTAACTCATTCATTGGCTCATCACCTCACTCAGTAATTCATTCCTTCACTCACTCACCCATTCATTCACTAATTCATTCTTTCATTCACTCATTCATTCAAGGATTCACTCATTTGCTTATTGTTCATTCATTCATTCAACTCATTCACTCACTCATCCCCTCATTCATACACTCTCTGATTCATTAATCAACTTATTCACTCACCAACATGATCATTCATTCATTGCCTGATTCATCCATTCACTTACTCATTCATTCCTCATCTCATTCACCCACTCATCCACTCATTCATTCATTCACTCCCTTATACCCTCATTCATACACTCACTGATTCATTCATCAACTCATTCACTCACCAATGCCTTCATTCATTATGTCTCATTCATTCATTCACTCACTCATTCACATCCACTCACTCACTCACTCACTCATTCCTCAACTCACTCACTCACTTATGCACTCATTCATTCACACTCTGACATATGCATCCATCAACTCATTCATTCCTCCATCCACCCATTCACTCTCTCATTCATTCATTCCATGTTCACCCCTATCTCCCTACTGTGCACCTGATGCTAAGAACAAAAATGTGACCACTGTCATGTCCCTTCGTGGAGCAGAACCTTTGAAGGAGATGCAGAGTAAAGCATTTAGGGACCCCAGGACTGTCTACAAAATGGCTTAAAGAAAAAGGGGGTCTTAACAGGTAGAGACAGAGTCCAGGGCTGGCCTGAGAAAGGACGCAGCTCTTAACCATCCCTCAGACCATGATTCATTGCAACACCAAGGGCTCAGCTCCGTTTGGCTCTAGTGGGAGTTTCATGGGGTGTATTCTTGTATTCTCCCCCATTTTATAGGTGACAAAAAGAGGCTCAGTCATGTAAGTTGGCTTCCCAGGGGTAGACAGCTTGGAAGTGGCAGAATGAGGATGTGATACCTGCAGGTGGGACTCCAGAATCTGACCTTTTGCACTGTACTGCTGGGCTTTGCCCAAGCGGGGGATGGGGGCAGGAACCCCAGGGGTGGGCAGCCCAGGTGAAGGCAGAGAGATGTGGAAAACCCTGATATTTGGGGGAACAGTAGGCAGTGAGAAGTGAAGCTTTTCTTAAATAAACTTACCTCAGTCAGCCCTGAGAATGCCACCGAGTTCCATGGGACTGACCCAGCTCTTTTGGGCCTTGTCCCATGCAGGTCAGAAGTCCTAAATTCAAGGTGCCACCTGGACCGTGTTCCCTCTGGTGGCTCGAGGAGTGGGTTCATGTCCTGGCTTCCAGCTTCTGGAGCCCCTTCATGCCTTGGCTCCTGACTTCTCCCTTTTCTTCAGAGTCAGCAGCTCATCAACTTCTAGTCTTCACCTTTCTCTGTCCCTCTTTCCTCTCTCCCTTGTGCTCTCCCTCTCTGACCCTATCTCTCTCTCTCTCTCTCCCCCAACCCCCTGCCACCTTCTTATAAGGACCTTATGATGACATGAGCACACCTGGAGAGTCCAGGATAACCCCCATCTCCAGATCCTTAACTGAATCATACCTACAAAGTCTCTTTTGGCATGTGAAGTCACCTTCACAGGTTCTGGGGATTAGGATGTGACCATCTTTGGGGACCATTTTTCAACCTATTGCAACTGAAAAGATTGGGCCAAGACATCAAACCAGGATAATTTCACAAAGAGCTCTGCCCTTGCACCCTGTCCTAGGAATTACCGCGTATGACCAGTAGCATATCCCCTGCTTCTTTATTTCCTGAGTGACCTTGTACCAGTCACTCACCGTCTCTGAGCTAGATACAATGCTGCTGTTTTCTCATCTATAAAGTGAGATGGGCTCAGAGGTTGCACTGCAGCTGAGTTCAAGGTATCATGAAGTTTTTGATGTGTATCAAAGTTCTCAGGGAATTAGTGTTCATGACTCTGCATTTGGTTGGAAAAAGAGAATCCCGCATTTCAAACCATAGCCCCAGCTTGGGAAGGAGAGGGTGTGTTGGGCCCTGGGCAAGTTTTAATGCAGTGGTGCCCGGCTCCCTGGGTCCACTGGCTGATGAGGGGTGACAGGATGCTAAGGACTTGATGGGGAATTCAGGGGAGGTAATGAAATGAGCAGGTGGCGGGGCTGGGAAGAGCCTTATCTGGGCCAAGGGGGCAACTGGGGGTTTGAAACAGGGCTCCTTTCCCCAGGCAGCTCAGTGTGGCTTTTCACCCCCTGAAGGAGGGGGAGCCAACCACCCTTTTCCTCCCAGGATCTTTCGCTCTCGCTGGCTGCTAGCACCCTTGGTTCCCTTTGCCTGCTCCCATCTCTTGCTGAATTGGGAGGACCCAGCTCAGTTCACACAGCTCCGGTGGCCTATGGGACAGTCCATTGTGGCCATGCCTTTGAGGTTAGAAGGAGCCGGGAGTGAGTCAGGAGAAGCAGATGGCGACCAGGTTGCCACAGTAGGTCATGGCAAGGGATTCAGAGTCTCTTTGGAAGGCAATGGAAGTCATGGAACAGTTTGAAGCAGTTGTAGTTGATGGAAGCTGTGTTTCAGAAGGGTCCCTACAGGTGCAGGGGGACAACAGACTCTAGGGAGGCAAAAGTAGAGGAGAGGAGACTGTTGAAGAGGTTGCTCTGGTGGTTCAGGCAAAAGATGCTGTGCCTGCCCTTGGGTGGTCACAAGCAGGGTGGAGAGACCTGAACAATGCCAGAGATTGTATGAGTGGATGTTTTAGTAGAGTTCTTTTTCTTGTTGTTATTGTTGCTACAACAAACTGCTTGAGGCTGGGCACTTTATTCAGGAAACAGGTTTATTTGGCTCACATTTTGGGGCTCAGGGCCTCCCTCATGACTGGTGGTATCACAATGGTGGGATCCTGTGCTGCACAGAACACATGGTGAGACTAGAAGCAGGTCAAAGGGCTGAGACAGCAGAACTTGACAGACAATGACTGCTCTTCACAAGAAGGAATCTGTCTACAGACCTGCATTGTTTCTTCTGGGGACAGAGCCCCATGATCTAACCTTCTTCCCTGAGGCCCCGTCTCTTAAAGGTCCTGTCACCTCAATACCACCACAGTGGGGCTCTAGTTTCTGCTACAGGAAAACTTTGGGGAACATATCCAAATTCCATAGCAGACCTCGACTCACCCAGAGCTGGTAATGAGCCAGCCTGTGTGACTGAGTGGAGCTTGGACCCATCTATCAGGCCAGATCCTATGCAGAGAGGCAGGTTGGCAAGTTCCCAGAGCACTTTGGATCTGAGGTGCTGCTGGTCACCCTGGAGCCACGCAGAAAGCTATATGGGTCTAAGTGTAAGGATGGAGTCAATGGTGGCGAATGGAGCCCTGGGGGTTTTCTCAGTCGCTCAGTGTGAAGGCTGGCCGTTCTTCAGTCTGCGAGCTCCTTCCCATCAGCCTCTGCATCCTGGCTGCCCTGGCCTGCTGGCCGTCTCTGCCCCAGGTGCAGAGGAGTCCCTGCTGGTGTAACCCAGGAGGACCTTGGTCCCTGACATCCCACCCCCCTTGCATAGGAATGTTCTGTCCCCATCCTGCTTCCCAGGCTCTGAAGATGTAGGGCTAATGCATCCAGAGATTATTCCAGAGAGTGCTCCCTCCCGAGTGCCCCCACCTCTAACCTGGTCCCCAGGGTCTGCTGTTTTTGTCAGTCAAGGGAGTGGGTGGGCTTTTCCTTGAGAGTCCCAAGATCACAGCATGGTCCGTCCCAGGCTGCCCTCCGCAGCTACCAGGTCAGGAGGTGCTGGTGTTGTACCCTGGGTTGTCTAAGGGAGATGGAGACAGTGCCAAATGGTGGGTGCTGGTGGGGTTCCGTCTCCAGGGCTGCTGGAGGCTGAGGTTGCCCAGAGTGCTTTTCAAGCAAAGTGATCAATAAAGCTTCATTCAGCGGAGGGCTTTTTAGCTAAAATCCCTCCATTTATTTGGAAATATTACCGAGCACCCACCATATGCCAGTCATCAGGGACACACTGATTAAGACCATGCCACAGAGCACCTTCCCCCAGGACACAGATAATAAACAAAGGGACCACCATGCTCTGCAGGGATAAGGGTTATGAAGATCAAAGAAGAGGACAGCTGGAGAGGGCAGGGATTCTAGGTGAGCCATAGATTGGAGAAGACCTTTCTGAGGTGATGAAGTTTCATCAGGGACCACTTGAAGTGTGGTGAAAATATTTCAGGTAGAAAGCAGCTGTGCAAAGCCCTGTGGCAGTGAGATCACTGAGAGAGCCTGGCCTGGGAGGAAGCTCAGGGTCAGGAAGGGAGGAGAAGGGAAGAGAGGCTGATGGATCCAGGATCACACATGACTTCAAGGAATTGCTTTGGATCCCAAGAATGACAGAAGCATCCAGGAGTCTTGGGCAGCGGATGACAGAGTCAGGTTTGGTCTTGACAGGATACTATTTTGGTGGTGATGCAGAGACAAAGGGAATGGGTCAGAGAGAGTGAGGATATCAGTTCAGAAGTGACAGTCATCCAGATTGGCTTGGATGGGGCAGAAGGAGCAGGTGGCAGGTGGTGAATCCCACAGCAGAGAAGAAGCATTTCCAGCCATTCCTTGCGCCTCTCAGGAAGGTGGTTTAGGGTCCCGTTTTCCCAACTGGTGCACAGTCTGTAGAGAGCTCCTGCTGTGAGCGATGGCCTTGGAGCCCACTGCCAGGGGTGAGGGGCCAAGAGAGCCTGCTTGGCAGATGTGAGCAGGTCTCACCCAGAAACCCCAAGCTCTGGGGTGGGGCCCGGGAGCTTCATGCAGACCCAGCAAGAACATCTCACAAGGGCGGAAAGTGCCCGATTTTCCTCCCAGGTGCCTGCTGGGAACCTCCCAGAACCTGTGGGAAGGCAGATTCATCATCCTGGCTTCCAAGGCCTGGGGAACCACACCTGGTGACCCATGTATCTCACTAGGGACAGTGGTGCAAGGTCGCACGTCTTCTCTCTCCTGAACATGTCTCTGTCCTTCTGTCTGGTTCTGGAGGACACTGGGGGGCATCCTGTCCCCTCTCTGGGCCTTGGTTGCCTCATCTGTCAAATGCAGCCATCTCAGGCCTGCCTCAGGGGCACTCTGAGGTGGGGTGGCTACTGGGCCTTCCTGCAGCGTCCCCCAGGCTGGCCTTGCTCCTGCTCCACATGCCTTCCCAACAGAGGGGATCACATGGAACCTCAGCAGGTGTTCATGTTGTGGTTCAAGGACTGCAGTCTTCAGGTTTCGCCAACACCAGGCAGGGCAGGGTGGAGGTCCCTGGGCTGAGCTGCTGGGGGTCTGTTTCTGTGATGGGGGCTCTTCCCATCATTTTCCCTGGGTTCATTCTCTTATTTATTTATTTATTTTGGGTACCAGGGATTTAACTCAGGGGCGCTCGAGCACTGAGCCACCTCCCCAGCCCTATTTTGTATTTTATTTAGAGACAGGGTCTCACTGAGTTGCTTAGGGCCTCGCTAAGTTGCTGAGGCTGGCTTTAAACTCGTGACCCTCCTGCCTCAGCCTCCTGAGCTGCGAGTGTGACAGGTGTGCATCACTGCTCCCAGCTTAATTCTCCCATTTTAGAGTTGGCAGAGAGAGGTCAAGCCTGTCTCCCAGGCACACACAACCAGCAGGGGCCTCAACCGATCTTTGAACCCAGACCCCACTTGGCTGAGGGCAGGTGCTCCTGGCAAGAAGAGAGGACTGGGTTTTGTCAGGAAAGGGCTCCATGGTGGAGTGACTATGTGACGGAGCCTCGGGCACTTCAGACATCGTGCTGTGGGTTAAACTGCTCCAGGGCTCCTGCTGGGTCCTGGGCTGTGGCCAGGCCTTGCCAACAGCTTTCAAGCAGAAAGGACAAATGTCAGTTGCAGGGCTGGATTATGGCTTTTGCAGATCCTGGGCACTTTTGCTTCATGGATCTTTCCTTCATTAAAAACATTTTAAAACATACATTTTATAACTGCTGGTATAAAGGGGAATATAACTCAGATTGAATGATATTCACTTTCTGCTTTACATTTGAAAAGAAATGAACTCTCATCAGACACTCTTCTTTGGTACCTGGAACTGAACTGAGGGACGCTTATCCACTGAGCCACACCTTCAGTCCCTTTTATTGTTTTATTTTGGGATAGGGTTTTCTAAGTGACTTACAGTCTCACTAAGTGGCTGAGGCTGGCATCAAACTTGTGATCCTCCTGCCTCAGCCTCCTAAGTTGCTGGGATCACAGTCATGTGTCACTGTGCCTGGCTTCACCAGATACGGTTCTAAGCTCCAAGCATTGGTTATTTTATGTAAATCACAGCATAAACATTCACAGAGGGGACAACTGTGCCCTTTGCAGAGATGGCAAAACCAAAGCTCAGAGAGGATGGCTGGCTCACCTGAGAGCACAGAATGACCTCCAGGCACAGATGTCAGATATGGTTTGTCTGACATTTTGCCATGTTGTCCCAGAAATTCCCAACCAGGGAAGTCTTTGACCAGGCAGAGGCTGAGTTCCACATGGCAGTGGATTTATCACAGTGTGGAGACAAACAGAGCTGCAGCAGGGAGAGGTAAGGGACACAGAAATCTGGGTGGCTGAGATGGATTCCTGCTCCACATTACAGCTACAGAGCGGCGGCCAAGGCTGGGGTCCCACCAGCCCTCTGCCTTTGGACTTGAACTGCAGGCAAGGCAGTGGCCTCTGATTCTGTGATGGGTGGCCGATGGCGCTGGGCTATTTATGGGTTAGGAATTATCACTCCCGCACTAAAAGCAGTGGCGGGTGATAAGGCACTGAGTAATGAGGTCAGCAGGAAGTTCACCAACACGGCCATCCGCAGCGGAGTGACTGCAGACCAGCTATGAGATGGAGGGATGTCCAGGGTGCAGGGGCAGCAGGACCAAAGCCCACCCAGGAGCCACCACCATGTGGGGTGTGCACTCCTGCCGCGTCTGCTGGCTGTGGAGTGGGTTGGTCCTGGGCAGCAGCCCTGATGCCTGACCCTGGTCGAGTCACTGTGGTCTCAGCCTTGATGGAGCCTCTGTAAAATCCAGATGAGGAGCATTTAAATAGTAGTCCCTGCTCCGACTTCACAGGTAAGCTGCTGAGCTCAGCTGGCACCCATCAGGGGGCCCCACACATTAGGGGGCCCCACACATCAGGGGGCTGCTTCACACAGCTCTTCTCCTATCCGGAGCTTCTCCATGGTGGGCGTAGCGCTGGAAGCTCCACAGGTCTGTCCTCAGATAGTGATCAGGTTTGCACAACATCACGGGTTCTGGACTTTGTCCTGGATCAGATGGATCTTGCTGGGCCTTAGCTCCAATGGGGTGCAGCAGAAAATAAATAAGCAAGGGTTATACTGGATGTTACATGGCAGCACTAGTAGAGGGCGAGGGGCCTAGGATGATGTGGGGCTGCCCTGTTTTGGGGGCTTCAAGGAAGGAAGCTCTCATAAGGCCACATTTGAGTGGAGTCTTCAGAACTCGTGGGAATGGAAGGAAGAAAGCATTTGAGGTGGAGAGACCAACATGAGCAAAGACCCTGGGATAGGAACATGCTGGTGTGCTGGAGAGACGAGGCCAGGATGGCTGGACTCAGGGAGGAGAACTAGGGTCAGAGAGGTTGGGGTTCGGGCAGATGGTGTGGGACCACTGTCAGCATTTCTCAGGAGGAAGGCTCCACTGGTTTTGTGATGGAAGATACTGGGGTGGGCCTGTGGCCCTGAGCCTTCAGCATCCAAGACCCAGCTCATGTCCCATGGCTGACCACAGCAGGGTGCCAGGGCCTGGCCAGTCCTACCCAGTCTGACAGGCCCTCCAGCTTCAGGGCTTTCCAAGGTGCTGACCATGGTGTCCTTGGACCTGGACCTGCCCCATGCTGGGCCCTGTCTGGGGCTCAGCTTCCTCCCTGAAGAAGGAAGACCCTGACCCTGGGAGTTCTTCCACCTGGCACTGTGTAATGAAGGTCACCCTGGCTGGGATCAGGGGCCATCCCACAGAGGCCAGGGGTCAAGTCTTGTTCCAGGAGGATCTCTACAAGCTGTGCAGAGTGAGGTGGGCTGGGCGAGGTTGGCTAGCCGCATCCGGAGATGCGTGGGCCTGTTGGGAACCCCACCCTCCTGGTCAAGGCTGCACTGTCACGGCCTCGCCTGCTCCCAGAAACCATGGGTGGCCCTGACTCTGGTTATTATGGCTAAGAAGGCCCCCACAAGTCCTCCTGAGCCCCCAGTGGTTTTTGCTGGAGACTGAGGTAGAAGCACCCTGGGAGCCATTGATTCTACTTTATAAATGGAGATACTGCGTCCAAGACCCGGGGCAGCAGCTTGTGTCAGGACACATGGCCACTCAGGCCACATCCCAGGCTTGGCATTTTGTGCCTCATGCAAGTGTTTGCCCCTGAAGTTCTGCCCTGAGGTTGAGCTGGCAGCTGAAACTCAGCCACAGCCCTGGCATGGCCCAACCCACAGTAGGTCATCTGTCAATATCAGTTCTTTGTCTCTTTTCTTTTCTAAGCTCTGTTGCCAATCCCATGCTGTGCAACGTCTGGGTAAGCCTTGCCCTCTCTGGACCTTTTCTTCTATATGGGGTGGTGGAATGGGACACTACTCAGGAAATCTTCCAGGGCTGACATTCTAAGCATAGAAAGGGCTGCCGCTTATTTCAGCTGCTAGGAGATCAACACAATTCTGTTTCTGCTGATACTCTGCCTTCCAAAGCAGCCATGCCCGCAGTTCTGAGGGGCAAATTGGAAACAGAAGCAGGGACCCAGACTGGGGTGGCCCCTGGTGTGTGTTGGGTTTGGGTCCCTTCCTACAGAAGGGTGCTTCCTCGCTGAGCACTGCCTGTGTTCTCTGAGGGGCCCTGGTGGCAGCGGGCATTGATCACCCACTTGGCATGACTGTTAAGTACAAGTGCTTGGTGCAGAGGGCCATGGAAGCAGGAAGTGGCCTGCATGCCCCTAAACCATTGCCCCAGTTCATGCATGGGGTTTCTGCAACTTGTGGGGTGGTACCAGGGGCATCACCTGATTTTGCTGCCCTTGACCACTCTCCTTACTTCTGGTGACAACATCCCTGGGCCATTTGGAGGACCACCAACTCTTTCAAATACATCCTTATGGGCAGGTGCATAACATAAGCTGGACAACTCCCATGTTGGCACCTGGAAACTTGAACCAGGAGCAGAGGGACATTGTATTTGATTCTTAGAGATGATATAACCAAGTATCTCAAACTGCATACAAGGCCGTGCTCAAGAGACCAGGATAGCGACTGTGCAAATTTCCAGTCGAAATGCTGGAGATAAATGAGAAAAGGAACTGCTCTAGCATAAAGAGATGCATTTGGATTTCTAGCTACAATTAAACCATTAGCCTTTTTCGTACATTAACCCAAGCATGGCACGTTTCCTCCTGTGACCTTTAGGAAACAGCTGAATTATATTGCAATTTGAAATGTGCTGTGATATTGGGCATCAAGGGACACATTTATTCTTGCATTTAACAAATAATGATTGGGTAAGAGCTGAGTTGAGATCCAGCGTGAGCCAGTGGTTCCTGCCCTGCCAGCCCAGGCACTGGGTCTGAGTTCTTGCCTGATACTTCACAACCTCCTGCTGCTTCAGAACCCTGTTTGCAGGCAGAAGCACAAGAGCAGCTAGGAAGTTTGAGACGCTGTCTTCACGTTTTCTCTCTGGGAGCAGGTGGTGTAAGTGATATTATTGTTTTCCTTGGAACACAAGAACTCATGAATAAAAATTATCTCTTTCTTTCATATAAAAACCAAGTCCCAGCAGTCCAAACTCAGATTTCATTATGTTTGGTAAATGTATTGTTTAAAGATAATAGCTAACTGTTTCTTCTGACCCTTTTGTCAGGGTTTTGTCAGATGCTTTACACTCAGAGACCACTTTGATTCCCCTACTAACCCAAGGAGGTAGGTATTTCTATGTTGTGTCACCTTGTCAGGGAGGCCTGTCCTGACCACCTGTTTAACAGCGAGCAGTCGGCTTTCTCATAGGCACTCTGACATCTGTCTAGTTTATGTGTTTCCCCATTTAATGGAAGCTCTGTGAAGTGGGAGACATTTGTCTTCCCTGTTCCCACCTGTTGCCCCAGCACCCGGAACAGTATCTGTCCCAGAGAGATGCTGTGATCGACAACAGAGAGCTAAAAACTTAAGAACTTTTCCAGTAGCACACAGCCAGCTATGGACTTTATCCACACAGAACTTCCTTCTCTTGGAATTTTTACCTGATAAAAACCCCAGCATGTGTGAGGAATGGAAGCCTTTGCTCTCTGGCTCCCCTGTAAGGGAGGTGCCATCTTTGAGGTACTGCTGACAAACACTGGTGTGGTAGATAAGATAGGAGATGACTGAGGCACCCAGAGGGCATGAAGATGGTTGGGTATTTTCCATTTTGTGAAATTAGACATAATCTGTTTATGTTTACCTTTTTCCTTCCCCTCATATCCTGGGCACGTGCATCAGCAGGTGACCCAAGCAGGAACTGCTAGCGAAGCTTAAACAATAAAGTAGCAGCAACCAGCTGTGATCTTCTACCTGCGAATTTTTCTTTTCATCAGTTAGATGAAACTAACGGACATTATCTTGGCCCATCTTGGTTTCAGAAAATCTTTCTGGATGCTCTTGTTTTCTTTCCATTTTCCTCTTCTTTTTTCTGTTTTACTTTGGAAAACAGGGGTTGCTAACTGAAGATTCAAGTGGGTAAATTGTACAGCACTGTGAGCTGCTGACGCCTGGCATTTTCAATCCTGATCTCTTCCCACCTTCACTGCTCTCTGCCCAGATCCTTTCCCAGTTTGGTCCTCCACTTACATTTTACATTTCTGCATCCCCACAGTCATCACTGGTCTAAGTCATTAACTATCTTTTGCCTGAGTGATTGAATAGTCTTCCAGCTACTTCCTCTTCCCTAGAATCTGCATCCTCCAACTAGCTCAACAAAACAACTGTGGAGGAGGAAAAGTTTATTTGAGGGTTCATGGTTTCAGAGGTCTCAGTCCATAGAAGGCTGGCTCTATTCCTCAGGGCTCAAGGTGAGGCAGAACACCATGGCAGAAGACTGTGATGGAGGGAAGCAGCTTACAAGAAGATGGGGAAGCACAGAGAGAGAGAGAAAAAGAAAGAGACACTTGTCAGATACAAAATACATACCCCAAAGTCATGCCCTCAGGAACACACTTCCTCCAGCCATACCCTTCCTGCCTACAGCTACTACCCAGATGATCCCCATCAGGGGATTAATTCACTGATTGGGTTATGGCTCTCAGAACCCAATCATTTCACCTCTAAACCTTATCGCATGTCTCATACATGAGCTTTTGGGGGACACCTCACATCTAAACCATAACAGAAAGGAAAACAATACACAACTTTGCTTACCAGACTTAGAAGTACATGGAAACTAACCCAAACATATCAAACCAAAATTTCTCATCTTAAGCTGATACTGTTTATTTTTGAACTTCCATCTGATTATTATGTGTCACAATCCATCTACCTCCATTCCAGCATACAACTCTCTTTCTCAATCAGGAATTACCTAATTCTGCCAATGCCACTTCTCCATCATGAAACATGCCATTTATTCAACCATTCCTTTTCTCCTCTTTACAGAACACTACTCAAACATTCCTTGCTCTTTGCAAATCATCCCCAAGGAAGCCCATGTGACTCTACTCTCCCTGAGTCCTTGATACAGCAATACCCAGGGTCAGCAGGTAATTGGGAAGACCAATAGCTAGACTGTATGACTGGAGTATGCACTTGAATGTGTTGCTATTGCTTTTTGTGAGTTAAGCCAAATTCTGCCCCTTCCCTTTAGAGCTGTAAGGAAAGGGTATCTCTTTATCTGTTTACTCTGGAACTTTCCAATACAAAATTCAGAGGTTTGCACAAAGTGGCTGATCATTATTGACTAACACACTTGTAATGCTCTTTGCTTTGTTAAATGCATTAATAAATTCTTTGCAGTCATAAGATGAGTTCTTGATAACCCAGAAAATTTATTGGTGGTGAATTAATTCTTTCACTTATTCATGCATTCATTCATTCAATAAATTTTTACTAAATGCATTCAAAGTTTCAGACATTGAAGGTACTGAAGGTAAGGAACTAAAGGCATGGTCATGGTCTTAAAAAAAACTTTCTATTTTGTGGTAGTGAGTAGGAGTGGGGGCAGCTACAAACAACCATTTTCATGTGGGTTGCCTTAGGTTGGAGGTGAGTCTGAAGGGAGGCAAGGGGAAGGAAGGTGAACTTCATGGTGAACCTTGAGTTTCTCAGGGGCAGTTAGCTGCTGGGAGAATAAGGTAAAGAAGGGAAGCATGTCCGGGCACAGGGGCACAAGCCTGTATACCTAGGGACTCCAGAAACTAAGGTGAAAGGATTGCAAATTTCAGGCCAGCCTGGCAACTTAGTGAGACCTTGTCTCTAAATAAATAAACAGGGCTGGGGATGCAGTGCCTTCTGGGATGGAGAGGGAAGGGGTATTAGGCAGATGATAACATCATGGTCCCATTCCATTACGGGAATAAGAAGCATGACAGTGGTGGTGGAACTTCTTGTCTGCAAAGGGTGAGCCTTTATGTAGAACCACAAATGGAGAAGTGTAAAGGGGAGTGGCAGCTCAAACAGGAAGGTGTTTACCAACCTGGGCAGGTAGCCCATGGAGATACTATCTCAGGAGGATTTGTTTCCTCTCCTTCAGTGAAGTGGAAGTCCATTTCATGTACATTCTCTGCTGGTTCTTTCCTATTCCGTGTGACTTGGACGAGTTACTAGAAATATATCAACTTTATTATTTTAGTTATTTTTCTGTGTGCATGACAAAAGTCCTCTACTAATCTGCATTTTTATAGCACAGGAAAGACTTGAGTTTCTTATACCCCATCTCTTCCATAGTACATAGATTTTTAGGAGGTGATTAAAAATTATGCCAATTTATTTTATGCATGATTTCAAAAGGAAGAGAATATTTAGTGGCAAATGAATTAAGAAGGCAGAGGGAGTGTTTGAGGTTAAAAGCACTAAAAAACATAACAACTGAGATGACCAAATACAATTGATTGTATCCTTGATAAAAAGAAATAAATGAAAAGGAATCAAAAAAGGACATCTTTGGAACTGTTGGAGAAACCTGAATATGGATAGTATGTGGAATGTTAAGTTTCTTGAATGTGATACTAGCATTGTAACTCTAGAAAAAAGTCCTCTTTCTTAGGAGATGCTTACTGAAATATTATATAGAAAAATGTTAAAATGTCTGCAATCTACTTTGTAATTATGATTCAGCAACAAATATATGTAACTAACAATAAAGCAAGGTAGCAAATTGTCTTAAAGTTGGTCAATCTGGGTGATGGGCCAACCTTTCTTCTTGAATCTCTTTAGATTTGAGCTTTCATTCCAAAAATATTTGGAAAGAAGTATTTTGAAAAATTATTTTATATTGAAAAGTTTCTCTAGCCTCCAAAATGTGCAGTTCTTGTTTCTCCCACTATCCCTTCCTTGGCTATTCCAGTCCTTGCTTATTTCTCTTTCCTCTATAATTGTATCACACAATAAATTTTACTCCCATTAATGGACAAATCTCTCCTTCTAGATACTAAGGTATGGGTCACAGGAGGATCTGGAGCTAAGAAGTGGCATTATTAGGTTTGGTCTTTGCAATCATTTCCCTGGATGCTGGGTGGAAGGTACTTTGGCATTATGGATAGAAGCTGGACTTTCCAGAGTTGGTGTTTTGTTTGTTTGTTTTTCTTTTGTATCAGGGATTGAACTTGTAATCCTCCTGCCTCAGCCTCCCAAGTCCCTGGAATTGCAGATGAGTGCCACCTGGCTCAGCTGAACATTTCAGGTTTCTAACCCACATTTCTCCTTTCTTGCAGCGTGACCTTGGGCACAACCTCCCACCCCTTCCTTCCTGATACTTCGGTTTATGCACCTGTAAAATGGGCCCCAAGCCTTTGAGCATTGCTGAGGGCATTAAAGGAGACCATCTGTGTCAATTTCTAGAAGAGGCTGGGGCTGGGGACTTAAGCACTAACTGTGGCCCTCATTATTACTAAGAAGAGAATTTAGCAAAATAAACACAGTGAGAAAGCAGATCCTGCCCTCAGGCCCGGGGCCAGCTCAGCCTGGCTCCTCTGCCTCTGCCTGAAGCTCTCTGCTCCCCTCATTAGAAAGGGGCTTTGCTTCCTGCGGTGTGCTCTTGGGAGGAGAGGGCATGGTGGAGGCTGCAGGGACGCTATGAAGGGAAATGATTGCAAAGACCAAAAATGAAGAAATTACTGCCTGCATAAAAATATTCACTACAGTGGAGGACCTTAAACCATTCCCTGGGGCATTGAACAGTGACTGAGAGTATATTACTGTGCACCTAAGGTGACTGCAGTCACCCAAGGTCAGAGTGAACAGAAGGGGAGTATTTAAGCATGGAAGTGCCCCTAATAGGAGCATCCTTCCTCATGCTCTGGGAGGATCAAGATGAACCAGGAAGACCCCGACCCCATGGAATGGGTTTGCTGGAAAGACAGACAGATATCATCGGTGACAGGAGCAAATAGAGGTGTGAAGTTAGGTCAGGGGGACACAGGCTGCAGAGATCATCCAGCAGGGCTGGCATCTGCTTGACCAGGATACCAACTGAGGGAGTGGCATTTTCCCTCAGGTCCCCAGTGTGGCCACGTGAAGGGCCACTTCACCTCTCAAACCCTTGTCTGCAAAATGGATGGACAGCTGCATGTCCATTCTGGAGGGCATGGGCAGGTGATGTATAAGACACAGACAGGTCAGAGAGGAGGGGGAGCAAGCAGGTAGGGTTAGCTTGGCCTACAGGTGGCTGCAGAACTGGCAGGCAGCACCCTTCCTGGCGAGATCCCCTTGGGGACATTCTGAGGGCTACTGAGAAGTTCAGAAGAAGGTAAGGTTGCAGAATTGCACAAGGTGGTGTGCGGTGGCTTTAGGAGGCAGGAATGATTTCCTTCTATCAAAATTGTTTTGACAACACTGGGGACACTATCATTTTGGCTGTATCTGCCTCAACAGGGCCTTGGAGGCGACTGGCATCACTGCAGGGACATGGACACCTTGACCTCTCACAGTGCCTTTTCTGCCCTGAGATTACCCTGGCCTCTGCTTGCAATTCCCCTTAACACTGTGGCTAGAGCCACTTCCTTTCTCCTCCCAAACAGTTGCAAGAGCTTCCTGACGAGTTTCCAGAGTTTCTTTCTCCCTGGTAGAGTCTCTTCTCCCCTCAGCAGCAAAAGCCACGTGATATGCGTGGCTTGGATCTTAAACGTCCCACAAGAGCCCCACATGGAAGGCGTGGCCCCAGCTGGAGGTGCTTATCAGAGGGTTGCACAACCACCAGGGGTGGGATCTATTGGACAGAAGTGAGGTCACTGAGGGCAAGCTGTGCTTGTCCTCTTCACCCTGCTTCCTGTGACCTCATTTCCAAGTCCAGGTGCAACTGTTACCTGGGAATTATTTTGGGGTAACATGGATTGGGCACAAGAGCTCACCATTTAGGTGCACCCCCAACCTTTTCATTTTTTCAGACAGGGTCTCACCAAGTTGCTGAGGCTGGCCCTGAACTTGCGATCCTCCTGAGTTGCTGGGGTTATAGGTGTGCACTACTGCATCTGACTGTTAACTAGAATCTTAAAAAGCAAAACCCCTCATCAGACATTAGGATAACCTGAGATACAGCAGGGACAAATGCTTGGTCCCCAGTCAACCCTGGCAGTAGGGAGCTGCCCAGAATGTTTCTGCCTGGGTAAGCAGAGGCACCCCAAGCTGAGGACTGACTGAGAAGATGGCCTGCAGCAAACATGGCCACCACCTGCTGCTCTTAGAGCAGCCACACTTGCCAGCTCCAGGGACATGACCAGCTCCAAGTCACTGGCAAATGGAGAGGGTATGGGCAGATGGAGCTCGCGTTGCCCACCAGGCAGGAAACCCCAACACAGCCAGGTTCTGTGCCACCCATCACCAGGCACCTGCACAAAGCTGCCAACACCCAAAGCCCATGACGCAGGGCAGTGCAGTGAGGTCATTAAGGAGCCTGAAAGTCAAGGGCCAGAGCTGAGCAGCACAGTCCAGGTTGGCAGCATCTCTGTGACTTGTGGTCCCAACATGTGGATGCAGGGTTGAAGAGATATGTCCAGTTCTCCTTCACATGCTCAGGGCAGAGGCCCCCACATGATGCTGGGAAATTTACTTCCTGGGCACATCCTATGAACTCAAATAAATAGAAGCAAGACAGTGCTATTCTGCCCAAACCCCATTGTCCAAGTCAAGAAGCCACAAAGGGGGAAGAGTTGAGGATGTGGCTCTGCTCAATTCAGGATGGCCCACCAGTCCTGTGCTGCCCACTGGGCAGGCAGCCCCATATGCGCTCTGCCAACCACACCCTGCTTTGAATACAGGTCTGGCCTTTTAACTGGCTCCCAATGCCACAAATGTGCTCAATTCTAAGTTCTCACTTGGTGAGGTTGCAAAAGATGCTTCACTTCTCTACAAAATGTAAAACTATCTTGCAGAGATGGAAGAAAGACAGTTGAGCAAACAGTAAGGGAAAGAAAGAGTCAAGACAAATGGTTAAAGTGCACATGAGTGACACTGGGGACAGGGGGTCAAATTCCCAGGCTAAGACAGCCGTGGGTGCCTCTCCAGGGTCTGGATATGGGGGCGCTCCGTGGTATACTCCGGAGCCCCTTCTTCCAATGGCATTTCCTGGTGGTACTTCTTGGGGGCTCTGTGGAGCTCCAATCAGTTGTTTGGAGAACAAAGAAGGCTTCCTTCTAGGCTCAAGAGTGACTGAAAGAGAGTACAGGTCTTCCCCAGCAAAGGTGAAGCATCCAGGCCAGGGCCTCTAAACCTGGCCCTGCCTGTGAGTCCTTGGATGCCACGTGAAGAAGTCCAGGTGGCAGAAGCTCTTCCCACAGCGCTCACACCCATAGGACCACTTGGTCAGGTGCTGCTTTTGGTGGATGCTGAAGACCTTGGGCCACCGGAAGGACTTCCCACACTTAGCACAGGCATAGGGCTTCTCCCCACTGTGAATGCACTGGTGGTGGCTAAGGTTCTCCTTAGTCTGGAAGGCCTTGCCACAGTCGGTGCAGAAGAAAGGCCTCTCCTCAGTGTGCACCAGCTGGTGCTGGAGGAGGTTGGACTTCTGCTTGGAGGCCTTCCCGCAGTTACCACACACGTAGGACCGGTGCTCTGCATGTACTTTGTGATGCTGCACCAGATGGTCCTTCAAGCTAAAGGTCTGTCCACACAGCTCGCAGCTGAACGACTTCTCACTTGTGTGGTTCCTCTGGTGGTGCAGGAGGTTGGAGCACCACCAGAAGGTCTGACCACACTGGAAGCACTCAAAGACCTGGTTCGTGTGTGTATTGTCTGGTGAGCGGCCAGCTGGCTGTGGCAGCTCACCACCTTCCCGCATGTACCACAGATGAATGCAGATTCCTCCATGAGACTCCTGTGTGGCTCCCCAAGGCCTGGCCACGGCCTGCAGCCCTTCCCACAGGTGGGGCCATGGAGAGTCACAGGATTGTCGGGTTTCCTCCCTGGAGAAGTCCTGGGAAGCTGCACGTTACCCACCCCTGGGAGGAAGCTCTTCCCCAAGCCAGCCCCTTTCTGGAGTCTTCCCCACAGGTGGGTTTTCTCGTGAGCCCAGGCTGGCTGATCACAGACTCTTTTGTGGTCAACAGGCTTCCTTGACCCTGGGTGGGAACATCACCATGCTTCCTGAAACTCAGATCTCTTCCAGTCATCAACCCACGGCTCATCCCACTGTTCCCGGTGAGAGACAATATCTGGTCTGGGGCTGCAAAATCCCAAAGCAACCAAGCTCCTGAAGTTGTCCAGCATCACATCCCAACACAGGGCCCTCTTCCCAGGGCCAAGACACTCCCACTTTTCCCTGGAGAAGTACACTGCCATGTCCTCAAAGTTCACAGGCACCTGACACACGCATGACTCCAGGACTAGCTGCTCCTGGGGCACATCCATGGGAACCGCAGTGGCCATGCTCTGGGGAAACACAGGCATAACCGAGCAGACAGTCTGGGGCCTCATGGCTGGCGACAGTGCAGGCGCAGCGTCCCCTCTGCAGCTGGGCTCGCACATTGTCCCTCCACGGCTGGTCAGCGGGCCTGGACTCTGGCGTGTCTGAAGGTGCAGGGGGTTCAAAGCATGGCTTGGGAAGACGGGCCTGCATCAGGCAAGCCTGGAGTGTGGGTGGTGGTGAGCAACCCGAAAGCAGCACTCGGGCCAGCACAGGGACCAGTCTTGCCCGGCCGCGTGCCATACTCGAGGATCAGCATCTTTTAAGCATTAACTATGGAATCAGTTTCTGTGCAGAAAGTTTTATGTTTCTGATGTCACTTAACTTTTATGACAGGTGTTTGCACCACCACGATTGTCTCTTTTCTAGCTCTTTTTAGTGCCACGGTCCTGTGGCACAGCTGGGCTGCTCTCAGAGCCCCTGCCTGCCAATCCTTAGTAATCATGCCCATTCAGAGGTCTCGCAATGCTTTACGGAGCTCATTTCTGGGCATTGTTCCTCAAAACACTCCTGAGAGGTTGGGATTGTTATCTCCATCCTACAGGTGAGGAAGGGGAGGGTGGGAGATGCGAAACCACTAGCAAGACTCCTGGGAACAAGGGCAGACTGTTCTGAACTGTGCCCGACCTGTACAACGCAGGGTCACACTGCCTGCTGCCCGCTAAGGTGGAACCCAACAGAACGAGCTCCACGTCTGGTCTAAGGGACATTCCAGCTCTGCCTCTTACTGGTTGTGCTGCTCTGGGCAGATGGCTCCATCTCCCTGGCCCTCTTTAGCTATTCAGATGGAACCCAGGGAGGGGATGGAGGTGGCAGAGCAGAGGTCCTAAGGAAAGGAAGTCTGTAAGGCAAACCAGTCTCCCTTGCTCCTTCCCAGGGAGCCACAGGAACCAGGTGATACCATGTCACCTCTCTGAGGCTTCAGTACCCTATCCTCAAGTCATGTTTAGGAAAGACACCTGTGGTCCCTCCCTCTGGTGTTTGCAAGGGTGGCGTGAGCTAGTCACCACGCAGCATGCCATCCACGCATGGCTCAGGAGCAAGCCCTCCAGGAACATCCTCAACTGGAATAACAGCATTAGAGTTCATGACTCTGGGATGCTCTGACCATGGTACGCCACACCCTGAATTCAGAGAAGCTAAAATGTAAAAAAGAAGTTTGCTCAGCATCAAGAGTACCCTCCTGCAAGGAAATCCCAGCAACAGCCCTGGAAGGTGGGGTCTCACCTCCCCATTTCATAGAGGAGAAAATTTGAGGCTTAGTGAGGTGACCTCACTTCCTGCAAGCCATGGAGGGTGTGAGAGAGAAGCTGGGATCAAGTCAGATCTGTCTGCTGTCCCAAAGCACAGATGGGAAAACAGCATCAGAAGAGATGTGGGCATGTTGCACAAAGTCCAGTTAGGTGTAGGGTGGAAGAAAACATCATTGTCCTCATCACTGACCCAAGAGCTACTAAGCATTAGTGGCCTCTCATGGGCAGACCCCAGGCTAAGGGGTTGCCTCATTTAATCCCTGCAATCGTAACTCTGCTGTTCTTCCCATTTTACAGATGAGAAAACCGAGGGTCACAGTGGCCATGCAACTTACATTAGATCACACAGGCAGGAAATGCTGAAGCTGGATTTTGACCCGACTTAAGGTCTCAGTGGTCACTGAAAGTTGGAAGGAGCTCATGGTGGGACAGGGACTCTTCTGTCTCCATCAGCTCTCCTCACCTATCCCCTGGAGCTGAGACCAGGGCTGGGGCAGTGGGACCTTTGAAGAGAGCCACTCAGGATGCAGATCACACCATTAAACTTTCATGTGGTTTCAGAAATTCAGTGTTGACTCTGGTGATGCAAATAGGTATGAAAATTTCAAGGAAGGCACACTCGTTTTTACTGAAATCCAATGGTTGAATGGCTACTAATGAGGCAGACAAGGAGCCATGCGCACCCTCCGAGGATTGAGGGGAGATGAGAGGAGTGATCGCACTACATTATTCATACCCTCTTGTTTGAGTTTCAAATCTGAAGGAGGCTCTGGAAGAGGAAGGCAGAGAGGGCAGATTCGAAGGGAGGGAGGTGGGTGGACTCGGAGGCGGCCCCACTCCGCCAGCTGTAAAAGGCCGGGTGACTAATTGACAACCACTCATGGATTCCCTTCCCCCGGGTGCCCCTCTCTCCATCTGTCATTTTTAGCTCTGACCCACAAGCACCTCCCCAGCACCTGCCATGGTGTCTGGCTTCCCTGCATGGGTGGCTGTATCTGAGTGAGGTACTGAGGACAGCAAAGTGCCTGGGGTAGGTCCAGGCTGTGTGTGATCAGGCAGGTGGCTCAGCCTCTCTGAGCCTCATTTCTTCCCCTGTACAATGGTGCAGTACCTGGGCAGTTCCTCTACCTACTTGGTGGCATTTCTGAGAGTCAAATGCCACTTGGCAGTCCTTCTCAAGTTTTAATGCCCACAAGAATTGCTCACGAATCTTGTTGGAATGCCAGTTTTGATCCTGTGAGTTGGTCATGGGGCCTGAGATTCTACAGTTTCTAAGGGGTCTTCAGATTAGGCTGATGCTGCTGGTGTTCAGCCCATCCTGTGAGATGCCAGACCCGGACACTTAGGAAAGGGTCAGCTCGAGGCCTCTGTGCCTTAGCATCACCAGGGAGTTAGTGACAGGGCAGTAGCCTCCCAACATCTCTGGAGGGTCTGGTTCGATTGGCTGGATCCAGGCTCCTCTTTTCTGGGTGGTTTTCCTGAGCAGCCAGCGTCTGTCCTTCCTATTACTGATACTTCTCTAATGTTGGTCCCCGCATGACTTCTGATCAGTTTGTAGATATCCTGTTCCCCAAGGCCACCCATTTTCTGTTTTCCCTGAGTGAAACCATTTGAAGGAAGACTCGGATCACCAGTCCCTCCCACTTGGACAACCAAGGGATGCTGCATTCCTGGGGACCGACCTCTTTCCAATAGGACACCTCCCTCCAGATCCTAAGGCTGCACTCTGCGATCCACTCTCAGGAAAGGCAGGGCAAATTAGCACCGGGTCCCCTGGCAGGCGGCCATCCCCTCTGCTCTTTCCAATTGCTACCCAAGGGCGTGATGCTGCTCTCTGAAAGTGAGAACCAGACTCCAGAGAAGCCATGGAGGTGCGACCAGCTGGAGAGAGAAGGGGTTGATTTCTGCCCTTGACACTGGCATGAGAGGCACAGTCCCGCCGTCCACCACACACCCAGCATCACCCATAAACAGGCTCTCCAGAGCTCCCTGTATTTCCTAATTATTACTCAGCTATAAAAATCCCTCTCCCTCCTGCCAACATTATCTTAGTAAACGTTATGAGTGCTCATGAGGTTAATGCAGGACCGTAAATCCACAGTGGGTCAAACAAGTGAGACGTGAGGAACTGTTCATAAATCTGTGGGAATGGCTCCAATTTGTTTATTTAATAAAATATAATTTAAGAGAAATTCACAGGGCCTGGTGGGGTCCACACCTCAGCGGTGCAGGCATGCGGGCAGGGCTGCGGAGGAGCGCAGGTGCGTGTGCCCTGCGCACAGGCAGACAGTCCTCTGCGTGCTGGAGAGCCAGAGTGCTGGGGTCCTGTCTCACACCCAGCTTTCCAAACCCGGGTGCTGCACCCCGGTTAAGGCAGCCTGCTCTCTCGGAGTTGTGCAATGGGCCTCGTCAATAATGGTAACGCTGCTACAAAGCCCAGGACAAGTTGCTGTTGGTACATAACGCCTTCCTGAGATGATCTTCAGGGATTTATTTGGGGCACTTAGTCCACACCAGGTGTTAAATCAACAGGCAGCCAGGCTGCTTCACGTGGCCTAGAAGGAAATGCTAAAATCAGCAGTGTTGCAATAAACAGATGAGGCCATATGTGCCACTAACTGGAGATGCTCACCTCTCTGGCCTCAGCTTCCTTCTCTGTTCCTTGGAGACCATCTTTGGTATTTTATGGGGCAAAGATCTGATAGGCAGATGCTTCCAGCAATTGACACTCCTCTTTCCTGGGAGTTTGAAGCTCTGTGGTAACTCTGAGATGCCTTTGGTAATTAGTTGGGCTCAAGGTCATCTATAGGACCCTCATTCTTTTCCTTTTAATTGACGGGGCCCCACCTAGAAATAAAAGATGGTGGCATGCCATCAATGGAAATGGTAAAGATGCTTCAGGATGGGGAGGGGTATTGCTGCATCCCTGAGCCTCCAAGCTGGACATCAAGTCACTAGCCAGAGAAGCAGGCAGTGTGGTCTGGCAGTAGGACCAAGGATCCCGCAGCTCTGGGTTCAAGTCCTAACTGCAACACTTAACTATTGCAGCAGCTTCTAGGGTTAAGCAATTTACCCCTGGATTTTTGGGAACTGGAGATCATTTTTTCGGGTGGGGGGAACTGGGGATTGAACTCAGGGTCACTCGGTCACTGAGTCACATCACCAGTCCTAGTCTGTATTTTATTTAGAGACAGGGTCTCACTGAGTTGCATAGCACCTCGCTTTTGCTAAGACTGGCTTTGAATGCACGATCCTCCTGCCTCAGCCTCCCGAGCTGCTGAGATGACAGGAGTGTGCCAGTGCACCCAGCTGAACTGCAGATCTTAAACTGAGCATTATGTGAGCCCACGAGTGTACAGCACTTGTGTTAGCCTGGTGCGTGGCAGGGGTTACAACATGACAGATGGATCATGCAGGAAAACAGGAGGGGCAGAAAGTGGGCCACCAAGCCAGCCCCATCTTCTCAGAACTGTTCTAGTCTCAGAACTGAGAAGGTATACCTTTTGGGGTCCTATAGGTCCGAGCTGCTGGTTTTCCCATTAGGGACCGGGAAGTCTGTCCTCAGAGCCCTCTTAGATGGGTTGAATCTGACCAAAGCTATTGATGATTTAATAACAGTTGGCTGCTTAGGGCAGCTACATCTGCAAGAGTCTCTTTCCCCAAGGTTAACTGTTGAGTGTTTGATTAACCCAGTGGCACTCATTAGAATCACCTGAGAAACTTTGCAACATACCTATGACTGAACCTCACCCTGGACACAGTTTCCCCACCGCTGCACTCCTGACACAGGTGCTGGGTTGACCTGTATTGTAGGCCGTGGTGAGCACAGGGGGCATTAAGCAGCATCCCTGGCCTCTGCCCTGACGATTCTGTGGTCTTGTGACCACCAAACACAGCTGCAGACATTTCTCAATGTCCCCTGGAGGGCACAACCTCTCCAGGGTTACCACAGCCCCAGATCAGCTCATGAATCCAGGGGTAGGATAGAAGCCGGACTTGGGTATTTTGTATGAAATGTCCTGCCCCAACCTGATGCTGAGTTGGCCAGGGCCAACTTGATTGTGAATGAAGATGGCACTGACTTCCAACGGAAAGGGGCTGGAGTTGACTTGGGGTTTGACCCCAGGTGAGCACAGGGAAGAGGAGGTGAGCAAAGATCTCATGTACCGAGAGATACCGAGTTCCTGCCCTTAAACGTACCTCTCTCCACACCCAATACGCAGCTCATAGTCTACAGTAGATATGAATTCCTTGTTTGAAGTGCCCTGTTTGGGTTTCTTCTCTTGTAAGTTACTTTTGGAAGGCTGCACAGGGACACTGTTAAAGATCGCTCAAGACTTCTTCAGGTCGGAGGTTGTGCCAGCGTTCACAGTGTTTTGACCTACTAACTCACCTCGAAGCTCTCTGGGGCTGTATGTATTTACTTTACCCACGTTACAGAACAATTAATTTCAGTTGGGTTTCAATAATTTTCTCAGGGTCACAGAGCTGGTTGTCACGGTAGCTGTTTGCATGCTTTAGGACATGTCACTAGCTTCCAACAACTGACCCATGCTGCTGTTGGTTTCCTCCCTTTCCCAGGCAAGCCCAGAATCAGCTCAGCACCATAGAGGTGGGAGAGGGGACATGAAAAAATCTCCCATGTTCCTCCATAGTCAGGAGGAACACATTCACTGGGTGCTTCCTTTATTCTGAGCCTGGTACTTTTATGATTTCCTTGAATTTTCTCAATGTCCCTGTACAGAAATTCCTGCGATTTTTCTTTTCTGGGGAGAAGAAAATGGAGTCTTAGAGGAGAGGAAGCAATTTACAGTCATAGATCTGGTAGGAAGTTGGAGGTGTCCTGACCTCACATCCAAGCTGTGAGAATAGTGTTCTAAGATCTCATTTACCATCTGAATGGAACTTGGGATATTTATTTAAGTTTCTCATTCCATATTTTTACAGCATTCCAGGGCTCAGAATTCCTTAATTCCTCTCTGAGAGGTAGTGGCCACCAGTTAAATGGTGAAATGGACATCAGTTAAATGGGCGGTTACTCCAAGCATTAGAGGTTTTCTATGCTTATTCATCAGAATTATCATCATCTCTATGCAAATGAAGTCCTCCTTTCACTGGGAGGCTCCGCCCAGCTCTGCTGGGATTGGTTGTCACCCCACAGGAAGTAACTTGGGGCCAAGGCAGGAAGTGATTCCAAGGGAGGTCCGAGGTTCTCCTCTTTGCTATGAGACCACCAGATGCCTTGCAGAGTGAAGGGTAGTCACAATGTAATTGTTTAAGGCAATTCCAAGGATTGTAATAATACAAATGGAGAGTGAACTTTCCAAGGGCCAGGACAGAAAACATTTTGGGATTGGTTTCATGGGAGGAATCCATCATTGTGATCTTAACTGTGGCAGTTAACATGGCGTTCACTCTAATTTTAGAAGTGTCTGAGACAGGAATAGGTTGTACATGTCTTTGTCAGGCCAGAGGTAACTTACATTTTCCAAGCCCATCATGGAGACTAGCCAAAAATGTGTGTTGAAAGGAAGTTCCCATTTTTTAGAATCATACCAGAAATTTTGAATGTAAAACAGTGTTTCTGAACCCCAGGGGAACTGTGTGTCAGTTGAAGCATCAATGTTGCTAACCAGTGACCTCAGAAGGAGAGGGTAGGGAATGGGCATCGGAATCCAGCAGCCTGGGGGAGTGGAGGCAGCAGGAGGGTGGAGAGGGGTGACCTGTGGCTGTAGTGAGTTGGGGTCTGCTTCGCCCTGGCACCCAGAAGGGGCAGGCACTGCATTCCACCGCATCTGCAAGGGCCTGCTGGAGGTTTGGCCTCCTGGCTCCCAGGGAGCCAGGTTTCCATGGCCCAGTACACCTGTGACCTTGCTAGTTTTCCTGGCAAAGAAGACTTAGGCTTGCAGGTGGAATAAAGAGGGAGGAGACAATTCTGGGTGATAGGCATGGCCCCAGGGGATGGCAATGGGCCCTGGAAAGTGGATGAGGGAGGGGAGAGAGATCTAGAAAGATGGCAGTGTGAGAAGGACTCAGCTCAACGTGACTGGTTTTGAAGACAGGGGAAGAGGCCATAGGCTGAGGACTATGGCAGCCTCTGGAAGCTGGAAAGTTGAGGACCCTGGTTTCCCTACAAATTCTAGGTGGAAATATCTACAGCTTAGTTTCAGCCCAGTGAGACTCAGTTTGGATTTCTGATCCCCCAGAACTGTAATAGAATAAACGTGTGTGTGTGTGTGTGTGTGTGTGTGTGTGTGTGTGTGTGTGTGTGTTTAGGGTACTGGGGATTGAAATCAGGGGCAGTTGGCCACTGAGCCACTTCCCCAGCCCTATTTTGTATTTTATTTAGACAGGGTCACACTGAATTGCTTATGGTCTCACTTTTGCTGAGGCTGACTTTGAACTTGAGATCCTCCTGCCTCAGCCTCCTGAGCCGCTGATATTATAGGTGTGCACCACCATGCCTAGTACTTGTGTTTTGAAGTCACTAAGTGTGTGGCAATTTATTATAACAGACATGGGAAACTGATAAAGGTTCCTATTTCTTGGTAGATGGGGTAGGTAGACATCTCTGTTTTGTACTATGTTGAAAATTCATTTGAAACACATTAAGTATTCAGCACAGTGCCTGGCCAACCACATGGGTTCTTTTCCATGGGTACCAGGTGGGACCACCCCTGGGTCTAATGGCTTAGCCCTCTGGCTGCTCTAATGTGGGGGGTAATGAAAGATCAGGCAGATCTGGGTGCAAGTCCTGGCTCTGCCTGGTGCAAGATGACCTTGGACTGGCTCCTACCCTTCTCTGGGTCTCAGTTTTCCAGACTTTAGGTTGAGTCAGGGGAGATGATCTAGAAGCATCTTACCACTGTAAGCTTCCTGTGAGGACCCAGAGCAGCTGGGCTTTTGTGGTTCACCCATGGCCCTCCGAGTGTCACTCTGTGTATGTGGTCTCTTTGAATCATCCCCTTGGAAAAAGGCCTCTCCAGCCTCAAATGGTCCCAATGATTCCCTTGCTGCTCTCTGCAGAGATCATGGATCACATTCCTGAGCCATAAGCTGGAGTCAAGGGAGCACCCAGAGGCCATGGGACACCTTGGACCAATCCCTGCTGACATCCAATCCACGTTCTTGGTTGTGTCCCTTCCTCCCGGAATTTATGAGTTAAATCAATTGCTAGCTGCAGCTTTCTCTCTTCGAGCTCTGTGGACAGATCCCTGAGGCCTCCTCATGCAGTGGAAAAACTTGGAATTTGCACCGAGAGGGAAGGGATTGAATGGTGGTGGGGCCACTTGCCCATGGGTCACGTGGGTATCCTCCATGAGTCTCTGTGAGCCTAGGTGTGCCCACATGATAAATGGGTATCATAGATAACGATAGAGCCTATCTGAGGCCACTATGAGGATCAAGATGTTGATTCAAAGAAGGCAGTGTGATAACTGCTGTGATGAAGGAGGCCTCATGATGCATGGATTTGGGACGGGATGGGGAAGGATCATAGCAGACTGCCCACAGGAAGTTAGACCTCCCTTGAATTTTAGGAGGACAAAGAATGCAAACCTCTAGTGTAAGCCTGATGTGCCCAGAAGAAAAGAGAGGAGAGAACAGTGTTTTATGGAGTGAGTGGGGTACCCAGGATGCCTCCCAGAACATTTCTGAGCCAGGTCCAGCCCCACCCTTGTCTTTTCTCCTCATCCTGCTACTTCCTGTCCCATGGCTTGGTCCCAGTGCCTGGTCCTGCTTTCTGCTGCTGGGGCACCCAGACACGAGAGGAGCAGGAGGGAGGCAGAGCTGCTGAGAGGGACTGGAAGAAGATTGATGCCAGCCTGTTGCCATGGCAACCGTGGGATTGGCTTGAGGTCCCTCTGCCAGGAGCAGCTCCTCTCTCTCTTCCTGGATTTCAGAGCTCTCGAGGGGAGGCAGGAGGCTCAGGTATGCAATGTGGTGACAATGTGGGACCTCAGGGTGAGAGGGGACACCCCAGGACTCCAGATCCTTCCCTGACTGCCTCTGCTGAGTCAGTGGGCCCTTTGAGAAGACCATTCTAAACACCTGCATGGAGAGATGGGAAGCTGAAGATGAAGGAGGCGAGGACAGAGGACACATTTTCTGACACCTCCCATGGACCCGGTACTTAGAGCTAGCTGCTGATTACCTGACTCCTTTACACCAGACTGTGAGCCACGAGGGAAAGAAGGCATCTCCAGTAAAGTCTAGGGGTAGAATAACCTGGGTTAAATCCTGATTTAGCTCTTACCGTCTGCCTTCTCTAGGTCTCAGTTTCCTCATCTGCAAAATGGGTATGATTTATGTTATTTGATGTGATATCACCAGTCTCACCAGTGGAGATTTCTGAGGGATATAATTGATATCATTTAGTGTCACACTTGGTAAAGCTTCAAATGCTTAATAAATGCCATGTATACTAATCAGTACCATTGCAAGGTTCCCCAGGAAAGGAAATTTTTACCTCGTGGGCCAAATCAAATAGGCAGTATTTATATGAATGCAGGAGGAGAGAGATCTAATTTAGTTGTTGAACTGTCTGGATTTTCTCCTTTGCCTTTTTATATCAGTAAATATATATATGTATATATTTTTTCTGTCTCCTAGAAAGCAGAGCTCTACATACTAATGGGAGCACACAGGTCAGTAATCAGGGAATGCAGGTTAATAATAATAAAAATTCTCATGTATCAGGACCTTGCAATCTTCCAGGCTGCCTGGTGAGTATTGGACATGAATTCTTCACAATATTTCCTTAGGGTAGATGCTCTGATTTTGTAAGAGAGGAAGCTGAGTCTCAGAGAGTGTGCATGAGTCCTCCAGGGCCACACAGTTGGTAAGTGACTGAGATGGGACATCAGCAGACAGGTGGACTTGTTGAGGATGGGAGCAGGAGCCAAAAACAAATAAGTAAACAAAAACAAACAAAAAAATACAAGTGCCACTGACCATGGTCCTGAAACCCCAGTTCTCTGTGTAGCGGGATTGCTAAGCTGGTTCACCCACCACTCCTGTCCCGCATCCCCCACGAATCCAGCAAGTCAGAAAAAATGAAGTGAGTTTGCAAGTACTTTCTTCAATTCTATGGGCTGTCTCTCTGCTCTGTTGACTATTTCCTTTACTGTGCAGAAGCTCCTTAGTTTGATCTAATCCCATTGTCTAGTTGAATTTTTGTTGGGGAGATTTTGAAGGCTGATCCAAAAAAATCATTGACTATACTGATATCTTGAAGTGTTTCCTTTGTGTTCCTTTCTAGAAATTTCATGTCTTATATTCAGGTCCGCAAATCATCTTGGGTTGACTTCATATGGTAGAGGATGCGGGGTCTAGTTTCTGCATATGGAAGTCTGGATTTCCAGTACACACATTGCAATTGTGTCTCAAATAATCTCACACATGCACCATGCTTAGGTGCAATTATTATATTTTGGTTTAGTTAAATTAAAGAACAGGAAGTATGGCAAAGGACACTGAAGGGAGAAAGCAGGGAGACAGCAAGAGAGAGGGTCAAAGTCTTGAGGAAGTACCCAGCTCCTGAGATTTGATTGCCCTGGAGAAATAAAAGTAACCAGATCCAATATATAATGTGAACCACAAAATGGTTAGGAAAATCATTTTCCCCTCATTATCTGGAAGGAGGAAATTTGATGCCCTCCCTCCTTAATGTACTAGAGGGGAGTAACCGCTTTCTGTTCCCCACAAGGGAGTCTCATTATCCTTACCCTTTGGGGCTTCGAGAAGAGACTATTGAAGATCCCCTGCATGTGCCTGCTGAGGACATTTTCTTTAGTGTTTCTCTCTCGTCAGTCACCTCTGCCAGGCTGGTGAAGCCTCACCAGTCCTTGGCTTGAAATGTGGCTTTCCTGGGAAGGCTTCTGCAGCCCAGCCACCAAAGTTAATTGGTAATGTGGGCATTCCCCACCATAAAGCTTCAAGCTGCTCGGAAGAGTGAGACGCCACATTTCCCTGCATTAAAAAGTGCCTCCAGTAAGCCTGTGCTCTGGTGGCAGCATGTAAATACCTCTTTCAAGAGGGGAAATTGCTTTGAAGTTACTATTTCCCTGGCTTTGATAATAATCTGCTTAATGTCTTATGTCAAACTAATTACAGCATAATTACCTTTTTAAATAACAAGTACTTTTAATTGCTGCAGGGTTAAATAATTCTGTTGTAAAAATCAGTTGATTTACATTCATGACTATAGTTTATGAAGGAACAGGTAATATTAAACACTCCATAGAGCTGGGACAGGGCATGAATGAGGGTCCCTCCATGCCTTTCTTCCATGACATTGGATCCTTGTCTGGCAAAGCTTGACTGTCTGACAGAGAATTTCTTATGCCAAACTCTTGGAGAAGGTGAAGGATGATCCTGAAGCTACTTGTGTGGGCATACAACCATCTCACTTCATTCACACAGGCACATACACAAAAATCAGGTGATAGACATAGCCGTCTATTACCATACAGGTGGTAAACTGAGGCTCAGAGAGTTTAAGTTATTAATCCCAAGTATGATATCAAAAGACTGCATTAGATGTTACCCATGTTTCTTGCTTCTAAGTTCTGAGTTTTGGAGGGAGGAATAATGAAGGGACAGGAAAGGAGTCTGGGGTCTGGAATCTAATTGTGGAGGTGAGAGCTCCTTATTGCTGTGCACACAGGGTAATTCCTTACCCTCTCTGGGTCTGAGTTTCGTCATGTACAGAAGTAAGAGGTCACATAGTGGGGAGCTGATAAGAGAATGTAAAATGATGTGGACTAAGTATTTAACATAGTAGGTACCTACAAAATCTGAAACTCCTTGGGCCCCCCCCCAGGGATCTGCTTTTCCTCCCCCATGTTCTTTCCTTTGTAGACCCCCTGAGCATCCCATGCATGCATTTCTTCACATCTTGGCTGAAAAAGTGCACACACTCATCTGATTACTGTGGCTTTTTGCATTTCATTAAAAAACCTGACAGACCATTTCATAATAATTTATTAGCACAGAGTCAATTTTTATTTAATTACAATCATTAATTTATCAGTGTTCCCATGATCTGAAGTTTGGTCAGAAATGAAAGGTGAGAAGTACAGAGAGAAAAATGGGGGGCAGTGGGAGGCTCAGGGCTGAGGTGGTGGGGGATGGGGTGGAGGGGGAGGAGCCCTGTTGGTCTGGGGGTGGCACCTGCCTTCTGGACTCTTGGGTAGGGGCAGCATCTGGCTCTGGCGCCCAGGGCTTTGAGCACCAAATTCCTTCATCAGTGCAGTGATGAAGGACATCTGGGTGTGTTGTGTGGCAGAGATCTCAGGAATAAAGTCCCCCAAATTCTGGCTTGTGTGGTCCTCCAAGTTCAGCACCTCCTCCTTCCTGTGACTCACTCCAATCTCTCTGGTTGGTGTCTACCTCATTCTGTAGGTCATGAACTCCTTGAGGAACGAAGCACCTTGTTTTGCCACTCTTGATCTCCAGAAGCAAACACTCACTGAATGGATGGACACACTCACCATCCATCCCAACCTCTATACTGTCAGAAGCTGAATCTCAGAGAGACATCTGACCTGTCCAAGGTTACACAGCTAATCGATGGCTGAGTCAGACTCAAGAGTCAAATTTGCCATGTCCTTGATCTTCCCCTACCTTCCACAATTCCACCTTTTGTGTGTGATTTTTCCTTCAGTCTTTGGAGGGTCTCTCTTTGTAAATTAGGAAAAAAGTAAAAAGAAAAACAAATGTTTAGATAGAGAACAAGGGGGGGTGGTTTCTCACGTACAGGCAGAGACTGTCCCTGTGTGAGCCCTGGTCTTTCTTCATTGGGTCCCATCTTTGGCACCCATACCCCGGCTCCATGTATATTCCCCTCTGGATGAGGGACCAATTAAATGGCTTTACTGAAGAGTCCTTGGGGAGCAGAGAAGCATTCAAGGGCTGGGGTCCATCTGATTGTGCAGGTGTATGTCCATGCACCAGCCTGGTGGTGGTGGGTATGGAAAGCTTGCTCCTGACAGGGATGAAAAGGCAGGGTCTTGAGGATGAGTAGGGGTTAGTCAGGGTCTCTGTTGGGGCTGGGGGAGGACAACCCAGGCAGGAGTGATGCACAGAAATGGAAGCACACAGGCGGGACCTGGCGCACCTTGCTGTGTGATGAGTGTCAACTGCAGAGCAGAGCGGACTAGGGTGGGTGGCAGGGGTCAGACTGCGTAAGACTTAGCAGATTATGGTAAGGGGAGGGTCTTGTTTTGAAAGAGCCATTGGGGTGGCAAGACCAGATCATTGAATTTTATAATTCAAATGTTGCCCAGGGATTCTGGAGGAGAGAATGTGAAGTCAGTCACCGAGGGAGCTACCAGAGGCAACCAGTGAGAGATGAGGGTGGTCTGGATGGACAGGGGCTAAGAGGATGACTGAGGGAATTGGCAGAAGTGGGGTTCCTCTTGTTAAGAATGAAGAACCTGGCTGCAGTGGTGCACGCCTATCATCCCAGTGGCTTGGGAGGCTAAGGCAGGAGGATCAGGAGTTCAAAGCCAGCCTCAGCCACAGTGAGGCACTAAGCAACTTGGTGAGACCCCATGTCTAAATAAAATACAAAATAGGGCTGGGGAGGTGGCTCGGTGGTTGAGTGTCCCTGACTTCAATCCTCGGTACTCCCCCTTAATCTCCCACCCCCAAATGAGGAATCTTTTCGTGGATTCTTTTCTTTTCCCACAATCTATCCTTGGAAGTCAAACCTCAGTGTGCTTGAAGAAGTCATGGATCCTCAACCTTCCAGAAAGGATCTCCTCTCTGAGCTCCATAGGTATTCCTGATGGCAGCAGGAGGCCTGATATTCCAGGTATTGGGGGAACATCCTGACCCACTCTATTCAGACTTGGTTCAGATTTGGCACAAGATGCAGTCCCTGGAGGGAAGCATCAATTAGTATTAGAAATGCAGTCTGTGCCACAGATCCAAAAGCACCAGGCACAGAAAGAATGAAATTTGTCATTCTTCAAAAGCATTCAGGGTGACAAGCTTGCTGGTGTCCCGAGAGTCAAGCGGAGTCTCAGTGAAGGCTGGGTTTTCTTGCCCTGAACAACTAAAGAATTCTAGGATCCCAGTTCCATGAACCTTATTTCCTTGTCTGAAGCTGGGGATCCCCACCCCCATCTTCCATATGACTCTTTTCCAAATCCTCTTAAAACATGAGAGTTTCTCTGGATTAACAGGAATCCCCAAATGAGTCAACGCTCACTTTCTGAATGATGAAGGCTTCTCACACTGGAGCTGTGAGATCCAGAAAGATTGCAGATGGGGTGCCAGAGAGTGAAGAGTTCTGGGCCCACCTCTTCTTGACCAGGTGAGTGGTCCGTGCAGGACCCTGGGAGGGAGTGACTCAGGGTTAATAAGCCAGTTACTAGAGGCACTTTGCCCCATCCTGAGGAGAACCATCTGAAGCTGGGCTGGGGACAGATGACCACTTACAGATCCAGATCCGTCCTGGGGTTAGTTGTGTTGTGGTGTTCAGTTGTTTAATAGTATCAAGTGTAGTCAAATCATTGTTCAACCAATCCCAGGAATTTTTCATCACACAAAAGAGGAGCTCATGGATTGAACCCCTCCTGCTGACCCTGCCCACAACCCATGTAAACCATCCTTTGTAGATTCATTGACCCCATGTGCCTCATACAAGTGCTATCACGTGGTATTCATCTCCTGTGACAAGTTCATTTCACTCAGCATTGTATCCTCCAAGTTCAGCCAAGTCGTTTCATGTGTCAGAATTTTCTTTCTTATGATGGATGAGTTAAATTCAACCTTAGGGATTCTGCTCATCCATTCAACTGCTGATGGACACTTGGGTGGCTTTGTCTCTCCACTGTGGTGAATAATGTGACTGATGGTGTGTGTGTACAAATATCTCTTTGTGACCCTGCAGTGTTGCAGGGCAGGTATTTGGAGATATTTGGAGATATTTGGAGATTGACCCAAAAGTAGGATGGCTGGACCATAGGGTGATTCCATGTCTAGTTGTCAGAGGAACTTCCATGCCTTTTTCCACGTCTTCGCTAAGTGCACCAGGGTCCCAGGCTCTCCATGTCCTTACGAGCTCTTCTTATTTTCTGTGTTTTTTTTTTTTTTTTTTTTTTTTGGAACCAGGGATTGAACCTAGGGGTACTTTACCACTGAAGCACCTCCTCAGTCCTATTTTGTATTTTATTTAGAGACAGTATCTCCCTGAGTTGCTTAGGGACTTACTAAGTTGCTGAGACTGTGCTTGAACCCACGATCCTCCTGCCTCAGCCTCCTGAGCTCCTGGGATTACAGGCATGCTCCACAACACCTGACTGATCTACTTTCCTTCCTTCCTTCCTTCCTTCCTTCCTTCCTTCCTTCCTTCCTTCCTTCCTTCCTTCCTTCCTTCTTCCCTCCCTTCCTTCCTTCCTTCCTTCCTTCCTTCCTTCCTTCCTTCCTTCCTTCCTTCCTTCCATCTTCTTCTGTCTCTCTCTTTCTCTCACTCTCTCTCTCCCTCCCTCCCTCCCTCCCTCTCTTTCTCTTCTTGTGCTGAGTACACTAACTTCAAGGACCTTTCTGTTGTTGTAAATCACACCCTCCTCCATTTCCCTTTCCCCTCCTTTGCCCACACCAGCCCTCCTCCTGCCTTCTGTGTACTCAACCCACCAACCGACCATGGGCACATACAGTCGCCTGCTACCATTTTCCATGTATTGGTTTTAGGACCCCCAAGGACACCAGGACCCATAGATGCTCAAGTCCTTTATGTAGAATGGCAGAGGGTTTGCATAGAACCTATGTGATGCTCCCAGGTCCTGTAAATCATCTCTAGAAGACTTAAATGCCTAATATGATGTAAATGCTATGTAAATAGTTGTTCTACTGTATTGTTCAGGGATAATGACATCAAACATGTCTGCGCATGCTCCCTGCTGTCTCAGTTTATCTTTCCCAAGTATTTCTGACACTCAGCATCCCTGGGATGCAGAACCCAAGAGAACCCACCACGTGTGCACCCTCAAAGGGGTGTGTATGGGGCGTGGGCCTCTGTGGCTTACAGAAGCGGCTCCTAGTTCCTTCTGGCTCTCTTCTTGTTCAGGTGAGTTTCTGAGATCCACCCATGTCGCTGCCAATCAATCTGGCTGTATCTTCTGACAGTTACAGGATACTTCCTAGTTTGTCTCTTGCCACGGGTACATGACAAGCATGCACTGAGCACCTTCATGCCCATCTGCCAGTGAGAAAGTTGCCGTTCTATCCCCAGGGATGGGAGCACTGGACTCCTGGGCATCTGCATGGGGAATGTCACCAGGTCTGGTCAGAAGGTTCTTAGGGTGGCCAAGACTTGATACTGTATTTGATACTTCTGTTCATCAAATGTGGACAATGGGCTACTTCATGATAATCCCAGCAGCTTGGTAGGCTGAGGCAGGAGGATCATGAGTTCAAAGCCAGCCTCAGCAACTTAGCAAGGCACCTTGAGACCCTGTCTTTAAATAAAAAATAAAAAGGGCTGGGGAGGTGGCTCAATGGTTAAGTGCCCTGGGTTTAGTCCCTGGTACACCCAGACCCCAAAATAAGAAAGAAGGAAAGGAAGGAAGAAAGGAAGGAAGGAAGGAAGGAAGGAAGGAAGGAAGGAAGGAAGGAAGGAAGGAAGGAAGGAAGGAAGGAAGATTGATTCTACACCTCACTAGTTATTTCTATAAAACTTTCTATAATTATTAGCAATTTTCTCTCCCACCACATCTTTTTGGTGAATCATTTACTAATAAATCTTGCTCACTTGACTTCCAGGTTTGCTTTTGGGCATTTTATAGGTAGCTCTTCTTTGCAAATCTCTCATTCACTTGTGAGCAAATCCATGGCGTCCAGGGGACACATGCCTTAAGCAGGATGTCAGCAACTCTGTCCTTAATCCGTGAGCTCTGATATTAGGATACTTTTAAGAAATCCCCTCCCTTTCCATTTAAGATCACAAAAATATCCTCCTCTCTTTTCTGTTCAGTATTTACTTTTCTATTTAGGTATTAGCTTTATATGTGGTGTGAGGTCCTAATCCAGCCCGATTGCTCCTGGTCGCCACACAGGGATTAGAATCCTTCATAGAATTTACTGGATAATTCATCATTTTCCCACCGTGCCATCCTCCCTGTCTCTCTGTTCTTCTTTCTCCATTTTGTCCCATTTATTTGCGTTTTAAAAATCTGCTAATAGGATTTTAATCAACAACCCAAACCGAGCTACTCTGCAGGCTGATACACAATCAAGTCTGCAAAAAGGGCTCTGGAAATTTCCAGATCTGATCATGTCTCAGCACACATGGTATAATTAGGTTCTGGGAGGGAAGCTCCGTGTTCAAGGACAGAGTGTCAGAAACGGATCCTGCCTCCTGTCCCCACCCTCGACCAGGGCTCCCCGGTCCTCTCCCTCCCCACACAACAGACCGTGTTTGGGCACGAGTGTCTTTCAGGTGCCAAGTTATTCCAAGCCTTAACGATATATTAAATACCAAATACCTTACATTTGAAAAAAAATGGCATTTATTATACCAGGTTGTAAACAGAGAAAAAATTACAATAGAACCCAGTGTAGTTGGTACATAAATGGCACCCATTCCGTGTAATGGCGCCGAGAATGTCAGTGCTAACAAGCATATAATTGGCACCGGGGAGATGATTTTTGCCACCTTATGCAGAAGGAAAACCATCGTGCATAATGATTTTACTAGGAATATTCCTTATTCAACAGGCCTATTTGCATAACCCTCCCAACTTTCTCAAGTTTTGTACAACATGCTCTGGACACCCTGCCAAGTCCCTTTCAGAGATGTCTGTTGGACTGAGATGCCACTTCATCAGCATGCATGGCGGGCCAGGCTGCATTCCTGCCTCCTGTGCATCATTTGCATTTATGGATAAGCATGCGATTCTGGACCTTTCTCCAGGGTCAAGTCCATTTCTGTCAGGCTCAGCACCATATTCTCTGCACCCAGCACCACCCTGATATGGGAGGAGCTCCATTGGGTGGGGTTAATGGATGGATGAAAGTCCTGACCACCTGTGGGGGAAGACAAAGTCACCTCCCAAGGTCAAACCCACTGAGATGTAAAAACAGAGCCCTGTGCCTTGGGAGTCATGGTGCCCACCTGTGATCCCAGGGACTCCGGAGGCTTAGGTTAGAGGATTGCAAGTTCTGAGACCAGTCACATCAACTGAGCAAGACCCTGTCTCAAAACAAAACAAAATGAAAAATTTCTAACTCCAAAACCAAATCTCCCCAAACAAACAAAACCCACATATATTTTTTCTTTATTTTTATATTTATATACATACTTTCTTTGTGTGTGTGTGTGTGTGTGTGTGTGTGTGTCTGTGTGGTGTATGAAGAAAAATTTAAAAAGTGCTGGGGATGTAGCTCAGTGGTAAAGTGTCCCCAGGTTTATACCCAGTACCACAATCAATTAATTAATTTTATGAAAAACACCATCAGGATTCTGAATTTATGTGTTTACCAATAATTCCCTTTAGGGAATGGCACATTTGATCTCAGGCAATCAAATGTACAAGGCCCTGGCTCTTCTATTTAAATGATTAAAATTAAGTCAGATCTAAAATTCAGGTCCTCAGTCACCAGAGCCATGTGCAGGCTGCTGGTTTGGACAGCAGAGCTGCATGTCTGGTTCTGGGCAGCACTCCTTGATCCGCTCTCTGGGGCATCAGCCACATGTGGGCTGCGGCTCAGATATTCATGTGTCCTGTGTGAGTTGGAATTTCATCTCTGGAATCACCTGGATCTGGTCCAGTCCCAGCCCAGGTCTTCGCTTCAGGTGTGAATCTTAACTTCTCAGAGCCTTGTTTTCATCCTCTGCAAAATGGGACAGCATGGGGCCTGACTTACGAGGCCTCTGATCAGAGGTGGCCATGCTCAGAAGGTGGTCTGCTTGATCTCTGGCTGCCCGACCTGCAGCGAGGAAACGGGCCTTCAGACAAGTAAGGGGACTTGTGGGGGTTCTCTCGCCAGTGATCAGGTACCCTGGGATTCCAGGCAGAATCCTCCCCATGCCCAAGGGTGGGAGCTTCCACTTGCAGGATGGGGAAAATTGGGAGTGGTCTGGAGATTACAGGAGTGGCAGAGGGATCTGGTCCACCACAATGCAGTCCTTACTTCTTACCCCAGGAAGCCGCTGCTTGGCACAAATTAGAAAGAAAAAATTTCATTTAAAATAAAGAAGGAAAAACTTAAAAAAACAGAGAACTTATATTTTACATAATAGATAACTATGCCTGGCGAGGGAAAACAAGCATCCTCGGATCATTTACCTTCTTAATTCAAGTACTAGAAACTTCAGGTCTTTTAGTTCCTAATTTAAAGTCTTCTTTTTCTGTTTCAGCATTGGTTAACAAAGAGCTAGACTTGGGAAACATTGCTTATTGATGAATTTTCTTTCAATGAAATGGGCCAGAATCCGGAAGGAAATTTTTCACCTAGAAAGGGAAAGATTGGTCTATGTGAGTAAAAGGGTTAGCTTCAGGTCTGCTACTTCAAGGTGCCCGTGTTTTTGTTTCACCTCCTGACTGATTTTCTCTGACTGGGCTCTCTTCCAGAGACTGGGATCTCTCTATCTTGAGAGAGATTACAACTCCTTTTGCGTTGTTTGCTCCCCACTGCTGGAAGAAAGAGATTCCCTCTCCTGAGAGTTGCAACAAGTCACAGAAGTAGCTGTCACTAAAGGGCCATGGACTAATCACTGTGACCTGGAGGAACAGACTCATCTCTTGTGATAAGGGGAGGGACGGGACAACAGGAGTCCTAGGGACTGTGGATGGAAGAAGGGTGGGTCTTTCAAGGAATGTAAGTGTCCTTATGAAAGAAGACAGGAGAAGGGACACTGATATACCAGGACCATAGACATTCTAGGACATTGTCCAGACCACTGCCTACAAGGGCCACTTGCCTGGCACCGAGTCCCAGTGCACCATTAAGGTCTTCATCCACAATGAGGATTCAAGGGGCAACCCCAAGAGAATGTTGGGGTTCTTGCACTCGGGATGAGTGGCAGGGATTCAGAGCGTGGGAATACTGAGTGCAGAGAGGTGTGCATGCAGGGTGAGGCCACCAAAAGGGCTGCTGACCAGGGTCACTGATCCAGCAAGGACTCGGCTTGGAGATTAAACTCCAGGTTTCCGAGTGGAGTTCAGAGCTCCCTTTGGGAGATGTGGACAGTGGTCAAGGATTCCCAGAGTTGGTGGGGGCTCAGGGTGATGCCACTGGCAGGAAGGGCGTGGTCATCTGTCAGCCCTGAGACTGAGTGACCCAGCCATTGCCTCCCTCCAGCCTTCCTTGCTCACCTCTAGGACAGGGCAGGAGGTGGCCAACCACTTTGACGCTATGTGCAGAAGAGCAAGAGGATCCCCCTGGTCAGGCCTCACTGATGTCCAGAAGAGGCAGCTTGGCGGTGCAGTGTGAACTGGACTTCAGTCCCTACCAGGCCCTGCTTGGCAACCCTGGGACAAGCAGGACTCACTCTGCCTAGTAGCCTCTCCCCTTCCCACCTCACTTCCTTTCCCACCCCTTCTTATTATGCTCCTCCCACAAACCAGTCCTGTCTTGGGCCATCTCTCCCCTGCACTACCCTGGAGCACCCCAGCTGCCTCTGCCATGGTGGGGACCCTGGCCTTGCTCTCCCTTTCTCTGAGGGCCCCCATCTCTGAGACTGCCAGAAGAGCCGGCTGCTGACCACATGACCTCCACGTCCTCCCTGACTGTAGGGCTCTAACTCACAGGCCCAGACCCCATCTGACAGGCGCGATCCAGCTCTCTGCACATCTGGGCCTCCATCTGACCACGCACACAGCCTGCACAGGTCACTTTATGGATATCATAAATATTACTTCCTCGATATGATTTCACTTGCTAAAGACAGAGCATCCTTTGGTTTGAAATCTGCTCCCTTCCTTCCCGTTTTCTGGCCCTGGTAGTTGGCTTCCCCCTCACCAACTTCTCCCCACCCCAATCTTTTGTGTCTCTGTTCATCAGTTTCCTGTTGCCTAGCCTGGAGCAGGATTTAATAATGGTTTTGTTAATAAATCAAGGGAAGAATTACAGATAAAAAAAAAAAAGAATGCAGAGAAGATTGAATGACAGTGAAGTGTGGAGGGGAGGGAAGTCTCCAGGGCCTTCAGCAAGTGCCAGAGGTGTGCTTCCAAGGCCTGTGGCTGGCTGTGCGGAGAACAGGGTTTGCCCTGCAGCTGGCAGGGAAGGCCCTGTGGCCTCAGGTGCCTGCCATTATCAAAAGGGAACAACAGCCCTGGATCCTGGACCCAAGGCTTGCTGGGAGGGTCTGGAACATCCCAGCCAGGGCCACAAAATAAAGAAAGAAAAACAGGGACTGCAGGTCCCCAGACTCCAGCCCAGTCTGAAGGACACAGGAAGCTCTGATCTCGGCTCCTTCTTCTGGTCACTGGGGGCCTTAAGTACTGACCCCAGGCATTGGATCCCAAATCCATGACCAGATGCTTCTGCAAAACAACCTGGCAGAAGCGGGCCCTGGCCCCAGACTTCAGAAGGTCTTGCTCCTGTCTTACCTTGACCCTGACTCCACTCCAGGAGCCACGTCTCTGGTGATCCATTCCCTTGCAGAAAACCGGCCGGGTCCCCATACCCTCCAAAGCAAAATCCAAAGCCTCTGCTGGCTGTGGCCCTGCTTTCCAGCTCCATCCAGTCACCATGCAGGACTGGGCCCCTTCACTGCTGCTCCTCCCTCCATGAATTGTTTCCTGCCTCAGGGCCTTTGAACTGACAGTTTTGTCCCCCTGGAACACGCTTCCTTAGGTTCCAGGACGCCTACTCCAGGTCCTTCAGGACTGCTCAAAAGTCACCACCTCACCCTCCCCTCTGACCCCTTTACTTCTTTACCTGTGTCTCCACATGGGGACAAGGGTCCTGTCTTCCTCCTTCCATGTTCTGTGTCCTGGGTCTAGAGGACCTGGTCCAGTTTGGGACTATTCCCGTCTCAGCCTCTCCATCTACCAGACCAGGGCAGGGGCTCAGGCCGGTGGAAGGTGGCCCTGTGTGTTCACCCCACAAGGTGGTGTGCGCGGCAGGGATGGGCCCTGGGTGGCCCGGAGTCTCCTGACAATGAGGCCGACGCTGGCGATGGGCTATTATTGATCCAGGCAGCCTGTCAGTGGAGGGGAAGGCTGTAATTGCTCCCGTAGTTCCATTGTAACCACCAGCCCCGAAGGGAAATGAAAGTCTGCAGCTAATGGGGCCGTGTGATCCGTCAGCCTCTGATGTATCGAGTCCAACGTGGTCCCCGGAATACTGAGTGAATATTCAGAACATCATTTATAAGTGGAGACTGCCTAGGAGTTGTGGTTCTTCTTAGGCCTGGGGAGGGGGTAGAGCTGAGATTCCTCTGTGTCTCCTTGCACTGGTTTCCCGCAGAGACTGACAGCCTCTCCACCGTGCACCTCACCTCGGGTGGTGTTGGAGCTGAAAGAACCTCAGGGCACCTGCAGCCTCACCTGCCACCAGACATGCTCGCAAAACCCTGTCGCGGTTCTGCTTAAGGAGAAACGTGGAAGTGGGGCACGGTGGCGAACGCTTGTCATGCCAGCAGCTCAGGAGGCTGAGGCAGGAGGATTGTGAGTTCAAAGCCAGCCTCAGCAACAGTGAGGCACTAAGCAACTCAGGGAGACCCTGTCTCTAAATAAATACAAAATAGTGCTGGGGAGGTTGTTCAGTGGTCGAGTGCTCCTGGGTTCAACCCTTGGTAAAGAAGGAGAAGAAGAAGGAGAGGAGAAAGAAGAGAAGGAAACCCACAAGGTGATCCTACTGTCTAGGTCCTCACTATGCCAAGCGGAGCCACAGCCTGAGCCACCCTGCAGCTGGTTAGAAGGGCAAACTCTTGGGCCCCACCAGAACCCTGCTGATTCAGGAAATAATTTCCCTCACCCGGTACAGTCAGAGAAGCACTGAACTCTGGACTAGAAAAGAAACTACTCTAAGCTCCTAAGGGTCCTTTGGTGTTTTTATCTGTAGACGTAACAGGGTGCTAAATTCCAAGGTTTGCAGGCAGTTGGGCATTGGGTTGAATCCTGGCTCAACCCCTTACTAGGGATTCCCTTCCCTTTTTGAACTTCATAGAGTTATTGTGAAAATGAAATAAATACTTACATGAAAATTGCTTGGAAGGGTGTCCAGCATGGATGCCAAAAAAAAAAAAAAAGTCAAATACTTTTACCTCTTGTTCATACTAAAGTGTAAATGGCTGATATAAACTGCTAATAGTCAATGAGTTCTTATATGGATGCAGTTTTCAGAGGAGGGAATGAGGCTTAGAGAAGTGAGATGAATGGTTGAAAAGGGAGGGAGAAGGGATCTGAGCACAGAACGGAATCCAGAGTCCAGGTGCAGCTAATGCAGGCTTTATTTACCAAGGGCCTGGCAGGTAGATTGGACATGGTGAAGCACAACCCAGAGACAGAAGGTGGCAGTCAAAATCCCCAGCTCTGGGGCTGCAGGGTTCTAGTTCTCTGAACTCCAAGTTATCCTGCCTACAGCCAGCAGCTCCTGAGAACAGATGTTGCACAAGGCACCATTCCAGTCCCTGGGGATGCTATGGTGACTAAGACAGATCTGGACCCTGTGTCCCAGAGCTGAGAGTGGACATCTAGGCTCTGTCCTACACATTGCAAGGGCTCTGGATCCCACTTCATATGTCTGGCGGCCTGAGGACCCTCCTGCCCCTCCCCCAGCTCTGCTGTCTACACCTCCCTCACCCACTGCCTGCACCCACATCCCTGGACTCATGTCCAAGCCAAACAGGAGATGGGACATATTTTATCCTGGGATCATTTCTCATTCCATCATTGACTTACAGGAAATTACCATTTCTCTTCTGCAGAGTCCCTCTTGGGAGAGGGATTGGGGTGGGCTGTCCATGGGGACCCCAGTGATCTGACTGGGGAGCTGGTTTCTCCAGGGCTGGAGGCTCCTGTGGTATAGGGTGCTGGAGATGGGGAGGCCCACAGGCAGAGACCAGGACACCCAGAAATTCAAGTGACAGAGGCCAGGAGGCTGGAACACTGGCCCGACATACCTTCCCTTTCATGCTCATTTTAATGACCTTGGGCAAGTCACTTAATGTCCTTGGGCTTCTGCATCCCCACCTATTAAATGATGCGCCCCTGCTGAGCACAATGGTCATGGGGTGACCCCCAACCTCCCTTCCACAGTAGCGTCTGAGTTCAAGTCAGGAAAGCATCTCCCAGGGTCACATTTTCTGGATTCATGGATACTGTGTCCCAGGATGACCAGGAGGTCTACTGGGAGGGGAGGGGACGTGAGTTGGTCCCAGGATCCCCAGCCCCCACCCACTAAATCCCAATCGAGGGCCCACCATGGGCCTAGCCCCAACACTACTCTCCAGATCTTCTCTAGAGAGACAATTCGCTGTCCTGGGAGCAGTGACAACCCTGCATTAGACCCCAGTCTGGAAATTCGTGATGAATGACTTTGCACTGGCCAAGGTCACACTAGTCTGCATTTGTATGTGAACTATGCTAGCGGATAGTAGCCGTTACAAGTCACAACAGACTCAGTGGTTTAGAACAAACCACAGTCACAGTCTTACCGTTTTGGAGGCCGAAAGTCTAAAATCGAGGTGACAGCAAGGCCAGGTTCCTTCCAGGGGCTACAGAGGGCACTGTTCTCATTTCCTGGCCTTTTAGCTCCCAGAGGCCACCTGCAGTCCTTGGCTCCTCCGGGACTTCCCATCTCTGCTTCCAAGGCCACATCCCTGAACGTCTGAAATTTGTAATGTCCCCCAGTCTGAAACCCTGTCACTCAAAAACTTCCACATTTGAAACCATCTCAGATTTCAGATTTTTGGATTGGAGATGCACAAGCTGTAAAGTCTATGAAAATCCTCACAGATCCCAAAACTCTGAATTTGAGACACTTGTGATCCAAGTCACTTTGGATAAGGGGCATTTAATCTGTACCCACTCTGATCCTCGTGACTCCCTCTCAGAAGGACCCTCATGATAAGTCTCCCTATTTCAGCGTTCCTTAAGTCACATCTGCCATGAAGGCAGAGTCCACAGGTCCCAGGGATTAGGATGAGGACACTTTCAATGGACCTTTATTCAGTCAACCACACCAACCCTGGCACGAAACAGTCATCACTTGGAAGCAGAGGCCCAGTGAAGATGTCAGGCCCCAAGGTCCTGAATGGGGTCTGAACCTGGGACCATCCCTGGTCTCAGTACACTAAGATGACATTGAGGGCGTCAGATTATGAAATGCCTTAAGTACTAGAATGGGGAGGTTAAATATTGCCTAGAAGGTAGCTGTCAACTTCTGGGGATGCCTGATGCAGTATTTCAGGGATCATGTCTGACAGTGCTGTTCTGGGAGAAGTAGAAGACAAAGATAGATAAGCAAGCTAGTGAGCATCCATTATTTCTTGGATGTGGATGTCAATAGAGCCTGCCAACAAGGACTCTCTGTGGCAATGAGCACAGGTAATGCCCAGATCTTGGCTTCTAAATCTCTACCCCATGATGGGAACCCATTTCCCCAGAGACAGAGTTGACACCAGGACTGGGAAAGAGAAAGACCCATGGAACCTGGAGTATCTTGTGATGACAGAAAATAACAAAGTTCTTTTCAAAAATGGGTTTTATCAAAAGAAAAGACACAGGAAACAACATGAGAGATCTCCCAATGAACAAAGCTGGAAGAATTTCAGCAATGCCATAATTGATGTTGAGTTCAGCCCAGGGAACAAGAAGATCCATGAGTATATGCTAACACGATAGGTTGCTGGGTAGTAACTATGGAAAAGGGAAACCTTCTCCTTAAGTAACAAACATTGAGGGTTGCAGGGATTAGAACGGTACTGCTCAGAAACCAGTGCACCTGGCCTTTGCTGCAGGTGGGCTGCTGACAGCAGCTGGTGGGGAGCATGCGAGTTTAGGAAGGAACAGCCACTCCCATCTTCCTCAAAGTACATGCCCCAAAGTCCTCTAGTTACCAAAGGGAAATGTGCTACCCCCTGATGAATCGCGAGACCCCACTAGGCGAGCTTGGCCAGCAGAGGCCCAGGGTTCCAGGTCCCCAGATCCCCGTGGCGTGCACTGATGGGACACTCTGGGAAGATCATGCCCCTTCTGTGTGACTCTTCCCCCAAACCACAGGCTCAGTGTGACCCCGGGGAAACCTCTGAGGGACCTGCCCACTCCACAGGGGTCCAGGCCATGAGCACGAGGGAGCCCATTGAGCACATGGAGGGATCTCCAGTCATTTCCTGGACCAGGAAAATGATCCTGCTGAGGAAAATGGGTGAGAGAGCTGAAGGAAGTCTGTAGGTATGTTTTTAACGTACATGTAGCATTTGATCAGGATCGGCAGGGGTCTATGGCAGATTCCAAAGCAGTACTTCAGTTTCATCATTCAAAATGCAGCTAGTCCACGCTCTCTGGTGAAGGTGACTGTTTCCCTAAATAAGCCCGTCTACACCTCTGAAGAAATGATAGACTTGTGTATCTAAATTTAACAACTAAATGCTGTTAGTAGACTTGGAGAAATGGCAGACTGTGGCTTAACGGAGGATCCACTCACAGATGTCAGGAGAGGCTGGTGGGGCCTGCAAGTTTCTGGAATGCAGATGAGAGGGCAGCAACTTCACACTGGGCAGAACAGGCCCTGCCCCCTTTTAACCCAGGCAACCCTATCGGAGGGTGGAGCGTTAAGTAATTCCAGTTCACAAATGATTCCTCAGGCTGGATAAGGCTTGCCACAGTGGCTACTGTTTGTTGAGGGTCAACTACAGGTAAATCTTGAAACATTATTTCATGGAATTCTCCAAAGCAAAACAGGAAAACATAGCACCCGGTTTTAAAGATGAGGAAGCAGAAGCATAGGAGGACAGGGGAACTGGCCAAGGCCAGAAACAGGGCTGGCTCTCCTCCCCTTCCTCCATATGCCCACCCCACATGCAGTCACTGAGCAGGATCTCAAATTGATATGCAGATTCACCAAGTCCCTGCATGTCCTCTTGGTAACATTCCCTCCTAAGGAGATGGAGGAATCCAAAGGCAGAGCAAGAAAAGATATCTGGACAGAGCAGGGAGAGATGTCCAGAGACAGGGTGGCCATGTCGGTGGTGACTTTGGCATCCTGGATGCTGGGTCTGTGTTCTCAGAGACAAGTCGCTTCTGACCAAAGGAAGCCATCAGTGAGTGGCTGGAAAGATAGCTCAGCTGGTAGAGTGCTTGCCTCACAAGCACAAGGCCCTGAGTTCGATCCCCAGTACTGCAAAAAAAAAAAAAAAAAAAAAAAAAAAAAGGAAGGCGTCAGAGGAAGTGTCACTGTGCCAGACAGAGCAGGATCTGTGGGAAGGTGCACTGAGGTTACCATGGAAACCAGCCCATTTCCCTGCACTGCTCAGAGCGCTGGTTTTTAAGGAAATGGTGCTGTGTGCTTCTTGGGAATATGATCAAGGGAAAAAATGTAGCCTCCCTTGGTATCTCCTGACCTGACCAATGGCTGGGCTTGCCCAGGAGCCAGCACTGCTCCTCCAACACCTGGCCACTACCTGTTCATTCACCTCCAGCTCTTCTCTCCTGAGCCTGGTCAGTGACCCCTGGGCTAGTGGTGGCAGGGCAACCTTTTGTGCACAGCTGTGCTCTCCACATCCAGCGCTGGCACAGGGAGAGGCTCTGCTCCTTGAAGACACCTCTATTGCCTGGGAGGGTGGCCCTGGGCAGCATGCCTCCCTGAGCTATCCCAGTCACCCATCCTGCAGGACCAGTGGTGAGGCCAGTTTTTCCAAGAACTCCTGGTGGACACCCACACTGGATGCCCCTCTGGTCCCAGAACTTCTGGAACAATCAGGCCCTCTCCCCTTCAGCTCTGCTACCCAACCTTGATCCCATCTTACCTGGCAGCCTCTCAAGAAGGTTCCCATAATGGATAAACAGATTTTTAAGTGTACAAAAGCTGCAGAGGGGGTGTTCTTAATGTGATCATTGCCTGGCTCCCCCTGGAGCCCCCAACACCCAGAAGGGCTCTGTGAGACCCACCCTCCAAACTCAGGAGCTTGCTCCTGACCAAACCTCCTTGGTTAGGCCCTTGCAAGGAATCTGCCACTCCAGGGATGTCCATGGTGGGACTGAGGCCTCCTCTGATGGGAAACTCCTAACTCCACTGGGAACAGCACCCCTTCAGGGTCAGTCCTCAGAGAGAACAGCTGCCATCACGGCTGACCCTCCAGCACCATTATTTCCTATTGCACACCCACGGCTGACTCATTACACAGAAAAGATAGCTTTGGTTTGCTTCTTGAGGCAATGGAGTGAAAAATCTATAACAGGATGTTTGAATATGTGTTCATTAAGTTTTCAGTTGACTCTGTGTAATTGAAAAATGCACTGGGTGCTGATGTGCTGGCCATGTGGATCAGCTGGCCACTGGAGTGGAAGGCCAGCTCTGAGGCCTCCAGGCCACGCCAGCACTGGTCCCTGAAGGCAGGCTGAGGGCACAAGGAAGAACTGTCTGATACCCTGTGCCCAACAGCCAGCACCATGGGAAGGGCAGAATCCCTCCTCTCCCCACCCATTGGGCATCAGGCCACCATCCCCAGCACAGTGATCAGCTCAGGGCCTCCACTTCTAACTCTACCCACCGTCCACCAAGCTCCACCTCAAGTGGCCTGCCATCTAAGATAGAGGAAACACATGGCATGATTGCAAACTAAAGGGCGAGATGCAGAGACCCGTGGTCACACGGCTGGTGGAGCTGTTAGGACACTGTTAGGACACTGGTGGCAAAACACCTTGGTTAGCATTGTAGCTCATGCGGCCTTGGGCAAGCTGTCTCTACTCTGCCGCTGTGTCTCCATCTTGAGATGAGGCTGATGGATGTGGTACTGGGGCAGGGCACCCACCCCCAGGGACTGGCAGGAGGGTTAAAGGAATTAAGTGGCACACAGCACTGATACTTGGCACAGAGCAGGGGTTTCTAGGCACATGCTGCTCTTGGCATTGACCATGGAGCCCGAGTCCCAACTGAGGACAAGTGTGCTGCTTGATGGCAGCTGAACCTGACTTCCTAGGGATCAGCTGTAACCTCGCAGTGTTGCTCAGGGTCCTTTACAGAACAGAAGCAGTTCTGGGGGCAAAAGGGTTACACAAACCTGGGTTTAAATCCCAGTTCCTCTAGGGAGGCCTGAGGGCAGGCTCTTTGTCCCTCTGAGCCACAACCTCTTCATATGCCTAGCAGGGTAGATAGCCCCTCCCTCCAAGGTCACACAAGTCTAAACAAGCTGATTAGAGGAAGGTCTCCACCCCCCTCCCCGGGCCCATCCTGTTCCTCCTCAAGCTGTGGGGAGCCACCAGGTGTGTTATGTTGAAGCCACCGGCAGACCCTTCCTAGGCCACATATCCACATCCAAGGCTGGCTGCAGACTTCAGGGTGGTGACTGTACAGCATGGTCTGTCCCGAAAGCCAGGTGCCAGAAAAACCACCCAAGGCAGAGTGTCAGGAGGTGGGGCCTGGGGGAGGCATTTTGGTTACAGGGCCTCCAACCTCAGGAATGGAGGAATCCACATTGCAAGGGCCAGAGGCTGGGAGCCCAGTCCAAGAAGCTGACCAGCAGGGGCTTGTGGAATGAACTCTGAGCTGCAGGTGTCCAGGTGCATCTTCCAGTCCTCACTTAGGACCTCAGGTCAGGTCAGGCCCCATTCCAGCCACCGGGGCTGGCCCGTGACTTGGGGACCCTGCCCAGCATTGCCATCAGTCTCACTAAGAAGAAGGTAGACGAAGCTGTGAGGGACAGTCCAGGCCACATGTAGAGACCCATGGTCACGTGGCTGGTGGAGCTGTTAGGACACTAGTGGCAAAACACCTGGGTTAGGATCTATATTTTTTTCCTGTCAGAAAATTTTGAGAATCACACCAAAAAATACTTAAGCCTCTGCTATCTACTGACAAAAATACACCACAAAATTATAAAGCGCTCAGTGGTTTTGCTAGGGACAATTTGTTATTCTGCTTCAGATGACAAATGAATTTACAGGTGACTCTGGTGATGAGAGGATGGGGAGGAGGAAGAACAGATGAAAGTGTTTGGCAGGGCAGTTTGAGCAATAGTAGCCTTATTACCCAGCTGTTCTATATGATGATCTCAACAACACAGCAAGCCACAAAAAATACCCTTTGACTGGCCTGTCAGAGACTAATGGGGAAGAGTGACACATCTCACATAACCAATTCTCCCAGCCGGTCCCAGGCCTGCTGACCATGGAGCCAACACAGGCCTGGGACGGGCCTCCCTGAAGCATGTGAGGGCCTGGGAGCAGGAGGCCAGGGTGATGCCAGACGTGACCCTTCATCAGGGGCTTCTAGAACTCGGTTGCAGGCTTTGGACAAATGTGGTCTTTTAACACAACCAAGTAGCAAAAGGAAGTCCCCATTGTCAGCTCATTGTAGAAACGGCCAGGCTTTGTTGCACCCCATCTTAGTCTTTTCCTGACTGCTGTTCATGGCCCCTAGTCACCATACAGGTCTGGATATTTCCACACTGTACCACAAGGCTGAGGCCCTCATGCTGGTTAGGCCTTCTTCCTGCAACCACCCCTTCCTCTTCTTCCTCTCTGCCCTGCCAGCTCACAGACATGTGAGCACCCAGGAGTAGATCTAGAAAAGCCAGAAAAAGGCAAAGACAAATCTGTCCACGTTTCAGTGCCTGCCACTGCAAGTCACAGAGCCACAGGGCCAGCTCTCAGAGCCCCAGGGGGCTGCCTAGCCCTGGCACCAGTGCCCACCCCCAGTTCATGCCCATCTTGCAAATGAACCAGAGGTCAGTGTGCTTCACTCTGGACTGTGCACATGCTGGGCTTCAAAATGCCAAACCCGATCCTTCATTCCACCCAGGCCACTCCTAGCTTTCCATGCTCCTGCCCCAGTGACAGAACAGGGGCAACCAGGCAGCTCCTGTCCATCACTCACTCAGCTGAGCCTGCACTGGGGCTGAGGCTCTTCTGAGATGGACTGGGCTTCTCACCTCACCGCCTCCCAAGTGGAGCCTTCCCATGCTCTCTGTTCCTTTTCTGTTTCTCTCCTTTTCTGTTTTTTAACTGTTCCTAACAAAGAAGAAGCAGTGGCTTTGAGAATATCTTACATGGGAACAATCAATAGGAAACATGCCTTTGTACGTGAGCCTGACTTGGGGCTGAATCAACTATACCAAGGGACAAAGGAACATCAGTTCAGACAACTCCAGTGCACCACATTTTTGGAGAGTGCTGCCCCGCCCCAATCCCCCACTCCACATCCCAGGAGTACAGTGCTGTCTGCCCACTCAAGCTTGGCTGAGCCTGGGGGCCCCCTGTCCATCCCCATCCCCACTCCGGCTCGGGTGGGCCCTTAATGGCCTTGGGTCTTGGGCGACTTGGGCTTGTGAATGACCAGTGGTGACTGACAGCCAGGGCCTGATGGCCTGGGCAGTGCTCTGCTTGGCCATGCTGTAGTGGTTGATGACCATGTAGAAGCAGCTCCTGGATTTAGGGTCCTGGGATGAGTAGTAGGCATCCAGGGAAGCTGGGATGCAATGCTTGTGTTGGGGAAGAAGGAGACACCATCAGGGGTGCACAGCAGCACGGCCAGCCCACCCATCCCATCACACAGCATCCCACAGGAGCCCGGCTCAGTGCACAGAGGGCAACACCCCCAGCCAATCCTGCCCCTCCCCTGTCCGTCACCATCACCATTGCTTGGAAGGAGCCAGAGGAAATGAACCTGGGGCTGACCCACCCAAGGCCAGCCTCCCTTGCTTGTGGATGGTGGGGCTGTGCAGGCACCACTGACCCCAGCTCCCCTCTGCTGGCCCCAGGGGTTGCCCTGGGCTGCTGCCCACAGACCGTGGCTGCTTATTCTATGTTCTCCATTTAACATTTGTATCTCTTTTCTCTTATTTTTGAAGTCTTCGTTCCTAACAATATTAATATAATTGTGCATTTGCATTATCTTTTAACATATGAAGAACAGTCGCAAAGCAATACCAGTCTTCCTCCTCAGAGTCAGACCACTGAATGAACTTGGACTTGGCTCCATGGCTCTCTGGGCCCATAGAGTCCCCAGCTTAGAAGGGTTGTCATTTTCTGACCATGCGATGGTACACCAGGTGACAGTGTCTCTCCTTTCAATGTTATATTCAATCAATTACCGAGACAGCAGACACCTTGTTGTAAAACAGGCTCGGTGGGAGGTGACTCCTGATGCAGGCTCAGGTAAGCCTTGCTGTGCTGGTGAGTCCATGCCAATTTTGCTTGTGTCATTTTCAACTTATGGTGGGCCTGTCATGTCACAACCCCTCCGAAGTCATGGGCATCTCTACCTTCCACTGAGGGTGGACGTCAGCATGCCGTATGCCTCAGTCTCTTGAAGTATTTTTTTTCTTTCTAAGTTTATGTTCTCAACTTAATTTAGGGCCAGGTTCTTGATTTAGCTTGTTTCTAATTGTCAGGGTTTTCTTTCTTCTTATTTTAAAAATTTTTCAAATACATCAGTCACTTAAAGTCTCGTGGACAAATGTCTAAGCAAACACACTAGAGGAGCCTGACTCCTGTCCCTGTCCCTCCACTCTGTTTCCTCTCTGTCCCTGAGTAACCATTTTTAATAATTTTTTTATTATAGGTCTCAATTTAATTGAATAATTTGGGAGGTAAGTCTAAAGGGTTTTTAATTCTTTTTTTATTTTTGCAGACTGCATTTTGATTCATTGCACACAAGTGGGGTACATCTTTTTGTTTCTATGTTTGTGCACAATGTAGATTCATACCATTTGCATAATCATACATGTAGATAGGGTCATGATGTCTGTCTCATTCCACCATTTTTCATACCTCCTGCTCCTTCCTCTCATTTCCCTCTATGTAATCTGAAGTCCCTCCATTCTTCTCTCACCCCACACCCCCACTATTTATCACCATCCACTTATCAGAGAAAAAAAATTCAGCCTTTGGTTTTTCGAGATTGGCTTATTTCACTTAACATGATATTCTCCAATTCCATCCATTTATCTGCAAATGCCATAATATTATTATTATTTATGACTGAATACTATTCCATTGTGTGTATATATACACATTTCTTTATCTATTTGTCAATTGAAGAGCATCTTGGTTGGTTCCACAATCCAACTATTGTGAATTAAGCTGCTATAAACACTGATGTGGCTGTGTTTTAATTTATCCTTCTGGACTTTCTTTCTTAAAAAGTAAGCTACAGCTTTCACTTCCCTTTCCTCACACAAGGGCAGATGGTCTCTTTTTTCCTTTAGCTAGAAGCTGTTCTACCTGCTGAACTGGGCCATTCTCATCTGTCCTCACAGTGCCATGGAACTCCACCCTGTGCATCTACCGTAGTTCACACAGGTGTCCCCAGCTCCAGCTATTCCCAACTGTTAGGTCCTGGCCTTTAGCCATGAGGAGGGTGGTCTGGGGAAGTCATAGGGCAGAACCCAAGGACCTGTTCATGTTAGAATGTGATTGATCACCACCCCAACTTTGGGGAGGCCTCCTCGTGGAAGCATGGAAGGCTTCACCTCTTTCCTCACCTGTGGGGTGAGGTTTGAGATGGGGATGCTCAAACCTATTTTTCAGAATTGTTGTGTGGCCTGATAGAATGCTTATGAAAATGTGCAGCCAAGAGCCTGAGATGCAATGAATGCCTAGTAAATGGTGATTATAAACATTATAAATCAGATTCTGTTTCTACTGTAACTAAAGTGTCAAGAACTCAGCATCTGGCAGGCCTTTCTCCAGCTGATCCAACTGAATCCTATCCTTAAAACCTCCCAAAGATCTTTGGGGCATTACCAGCCCCACTTTATGGGCATCAGCAGCCCATGTTTCAGGTGAGAAAACTGAGGTTCACAGGGGTAGGAAGGTTCTTTCAGGTTACACAGGTGGCTCAGTTCTTTGAAGGAAGGTTTGCAGCTGGAGCTGTGGCCAGGGGAGGGGCCCACCACGAGACCAGGCGGGAAACCTTAGAAGTGCCCATCTTCACAGTTCTGTGGCACTGTGAGGTAAGGACCCTGCCCACCTACCAGGAAGACTGTGCCAAGAGGGAAAAGTAAGGGCCAGTGCTGGCGAGCTCTGCTCACGGCTGGACACCTCCTGACCCTGGACAGGGCCAATTGGGAGAGGAACCCAACCCTCTGCTTGAGGCTGCAGCCTCAGGAAACCCAGAAATTCCTTGCTGATCACACACTGGGTTTCAAACAGTCTGCAGAGTGGTTGTCACAGGCTCAGAATTTGGGCACCAATGAATTGAAGACAGTGGTCAACCCCCAACTGTAGCTGACAGTGACCGGGGACCACCTACCCACTGGAGTCCCTTAAATTGAAGACAAATCCCTCTGCTCAGTTGTGGTCACAGGTGAAGGCTTTGTAAACCACCAGGAACACGATGTAGGCAAGGAACACTAGGGCCAGGCTGACGAGGATGGTGACCTGCAGGACGACAAGACTGAGGGCCAACCACGGATCATGCCAGCTCTAGCCCACATGTGTGCAGCAGGCAGGTGGCATGCTAGAAGTGAGGGAAGGGACCTAGCACACTGCTCTGCCTGGGCTTTGTCACTGACTCACAGTGTGCACTCAGGCCTCAGTTTCCTCTTATGCAAAATCATTTTGAGGCTCTTCCTTGTACCCACACCAACTAACTTTCCTGTGGGCTGAGTGGCAAGGGGCTATTGATCAGCAGGCACTCCTTTCCAGAGCCTCCAACCTCTGCTGTGACCACCCCATCACTGCTGAATTCCATCTCAGACATCCAATGCCTCTCTGGCCTCTGTGTGGACACCTAGTGCCTAAACCACCCCCAAGGCTCTCCTCCCAGCCCACACCTGCTCCACTAAAGTCTTACCCACTGGCACACAGTGCCAACCCACTCTGCAGTCATCAGGCCTCAATCCTGATGTGCTCTTTGTCTCTTTCCCACACTGTAATTCCAACCTTCTGGGATCATCCAGAATCCAGCACTTCTTACAACTTCCATCATTTCCAGCCTTGCTCCTAGCTGCTATCTACCAGCAAGCTTGAGGAACACCATCAGGATTTATCAGGAGGGAGTAGGTGAATAATTTCAGAAGCAGCTCCAGGTTTACACTGGCCTCATCGCAGCCCCTGTGCAAGGTAGATATTAGGGCTTCTGGTATTCTGGGTGGAATATTTGTGTGTATTATTTTTAAGAGCCTTTGAGTCTGTTAGTCTAGAAATGTTACAGAACTCATCTCCTGGAGAAAGGGGTCCTCTTGATTTAGAAGAAAAATGAAAGCAGCTTTGGGAACCTTTCTCCTATCTCTCCCCACCCCAAAGCTTGTTTGTGGATGGGAGAGGACAGGAGGCCATGAGGCTCCAAGCAAGCAGAGCTGCTTTTTGGCAACTTTAAGGCCAGATGGGAGAGGTGTGGGAAGGCAGAGGGGAACAGGGAGGAAGGAGGGAGTCAGTCAGAATCCTCTGGGTGGAGACCAGAAGAGAAATCCCCATGCACGTGTGTGTAGGTTTCAGACAGAGAGGTGTGCTGTTCAGTTTTAAAGTACAGTTGGAGCAGTGTGCTTCCCACCCCTCCACTCCCCAATTCCTCTGCTGAAGTGTTGGACAGGAATCAGCTCCAGCCAGGGACTGGGGTGGAGACAGTGTAGAGTGAGTTCAAGTGGAGACAAGACCAGACCAGAGCCATGTGGAGCTGAATGGAGAAGTCCATGGAGGCTGAATCTGGCACATCAGATGTCCCCATGTCACTCATCCACCTTCAGACCTCCCAAATATGGCACTGGAACAGTACAGGAAAGGGTGTCACCCAGGACCCCTACCTTGCACACTGATGCTGAGGACCTAGGAACACTGGTCAGTAGACGTTTGTAAAGAAGCTAAAAACGCCCATATTTTCCAAAAACCAAAAGGCAGAAACAGTCCCAATGCCCATCAACTGAGGAGTTGATTGTCAGATTGTGGCACATCAACCTCCGTATCCACGGATTCCACATCCATAAATGTCATCAACTATGGGGATCAAAATAACTGGAAAAAGTAAATTGCTTTCTTTCTGAAAATGTATAGATATTTTTCTTGTGGCTATTTCCTAAACAATATAATGTAACAATTATTTACACAGCATTTACTTTGTGCTAGGGATTATGAGGAATCTAGAGAGTTAAAGTACAAAGAAGGATATAGATAGGTACCATGCAAATACTATATATTTTATATAAGGGAGCTGAGCATCTGAGGATTTGGGCATTTACAGTGGTTCCCAGATCCAGTGACCATGACTCTTGAGGGATGACTGTGTATCTACACGATGGAAAATTATTCAGTCACAAAAGAGAACAAAGTACATTACAAATGCAGAGATACCTCAAAACCATATGCTAAATGAAAGAAATCAGTTGCAGAGGGTCAGGTCGTATGTGACTCCATTTGTATGAATTATCCAGAATCTATGGAGACAAAAGCAGATCGGTGGCCCACAGGGGCTGTGGGGGGCAGAGGAGCAGTGGCTGATGGGCCCGGGGTTCTCTTTTGGTCATGATGAAATGTTCGGGAGCCAGATAGAGGCGATGTTTGTGCAACATTATGAATGTTCTAAATGCCACCCAATTGTTCACTGTAACGTGATTGATTTCATTTTTGTGACTTCAACCTCAATGTTTTTAAAAATATATGTTCATGGCCTGGCAGCATCCTGGCACCCACAGCTCTGCCCAGGAGTGGGGAGCCATCTTCCTCAGTGATGGCCACAGAGCCACCTGTTAAGGGCTTAAAAATGTGCTAACAGCCCTTGACCTCATGGAGCATGCTGCCTGTGCCCAGCCCAGGGTGCTGCTCCCAACAACAGCAGTAGGCATAGGCACAGCCATGTCTGTGGCATGGGACTCAGACCCCCTGCAGGCAGAGAGGGAGTACAGAAGCACAGCACCCACCTGCCACCTCCAGCAGCCTGAGGAGGGACCAGGAGTCCCGGGAATACCTCCCACCCCAGTGACCACTTGCAGAGCCCTGGACCTCTCAGCCAACTCGGGCATTGGACCAGAGGCCCAAATGTAAGCAGGTGGCCCCAGGCAGGGCTCGACACTCCTATGGCCACAGCAGGTGGGTGAAGGGGCCCCTCCCGATGGTCCCTGTGTTCACAACCTCCACCCAGGAGGAGCAGGGTCTGATTCACAGAAGTGTCACCAGAGCTTGAAATGTGAGCAGAGAGGCCTTCACCAAATGTTGCTGGAAAAAGAGACGTGAGGCAGGGAGGGACCGGACCCTCCAGGGTGGTGGTTTCAGCCCCCACTTCACCAGAGGCAGCTGAGGGCCTTTCAAAGCTGACGCCTGGGTAGCTGAAACTGCAAGGAGTCTAGTTTCACAGGTCAGGGCCATGGGCATTGCTGTGAAGTCTCCAGGTGATGACTGTGTGGGGCAGCCAGGGAAGTGCCTCTCCTCTGTGTAGTGCTGGCTGGCCACACATTGTTAGCATCACCCAGGCAGCATTGGAGACAATCCAGGTTCTCTGGTCCCACCCAGACCAATGACATCAGAAACTCTTGGGGGAGGAGTTCAGGCCTCAGGATGTTTTGAAGCCCCAGGTCCCTCCCTAGTGCAGGTGGAGGAGTGCTGTGTAGATGGGGAACAGCTGGCCCTGATGACCAACCGGCACCATCGGTGTGAGTGCTAAGCAGGTGCCAGGACACAGCCCACCCAGTTCCTGGGATTCTGCCCAACCAAGACCATCCCACATCAGGTTGGGCCACATGTTCCATAGCACCAGGGTGAGGATGCCCAGGGTGGCTCTAGCCAGAGTCTGCCTCCCTGTTCTGAGGTTTGGTAACTCCTGCGACTTAGGTCTGTCATTCCTGAAGAGACTTGGGAGGCTGGGCAGTGGCAGTGAATCAGGTCTCACTACCCCTCAAGACCTCACAGTCTTCAGGTGAGGGAGAGGTAGACAGATGGACACGGGCAGTTGCAGCACATGGGGTGGCACTGTGACCAATGCAGGTCCCAAGTGCTGAGGCCAGACTTGGGCCACAGAGTGGAGTCAGTGGCTCAAGGAGACCAGTGAGAGGAGTAAGATGGACACTAGAGCTGGGTCTGAATTCCTGAGAACAGTCTTCCTTGGTTTTCCAAGTGGGGGAGAGGCTGGAATCTTGGCTGACTCCAGGCTGGATTTCCTGCAGGCCATGGTGCTGGCACATCCTACAGAGCTGGCCGCCCTAAGCCAGCCTCAGCCTTTATGGCAGATTTGTGGAATTCAGAGCCACTGGTGCCTGATCCCTGCAGCAAAGCTCCTGTGGGGAGGGTGGGGCTTCAGGGTCCCGAGAGAAGCCTGCTTCCCCACAGAGACCTCTGCACATGAAAGCCTGGCTCCACATCAATATTTATTAACTGGGTTTATAAAACCTCATTCCTTGGGGACATTCTAAAGCCCTTAGTCTCACCTCCTGAATTTAACAACCTGGGACCAGCAATAAATAGCTCGTTAGCTTTCCGATGCTAGAGGTGACTGGTCCATCAGACGTTATCCTGGCTACTTGATGCCTCCTCTCTGTTCCCCATCTTCCCACTCACTGGCTCTTCACTCACGCAGAGTGGGTGAATTACAGGGTCCAAGGTGAGCCAGGCACTGCCCACGGTCACTGCCCCAAGGAGCTGCACCAGGCAGAGTAGGCATTGGATGCACAAGTAACCAAATCATGAGAAAACAAGAACAGAATGGGACCTGGAACAGAGGGTGTGGAGGAGAGGGCAGTCCAAGCAGCAGAGCCAGGCAGAGGTGACCCGGGATGGGACATTCTAGGGCATCCCAAAGACCCTCACAGGAGAGGAGTACAGGGTTCCATAGGACCTGGGAGGAGCAGAATGGCTGTGACAGGAGGTGCAGCAGGGGACAGGGGCCAGCCATTGGAAATTTTGCAGGCCCATCCAGCCTCATCCTGCTGGTGAGCCAGCTGGTCCCAGGGCTTTCAGCACAGCCCCACTTTGCCTGGCCCCTGCTGCACCCTCTAGTCTCATGTCAGTCAATCCCTGGCTCACTGCCCTTCTCAGTCCCAGCCCACGCCTGAGTGTCTCTGACCTGCCTGGTTCTCCTCCTGGTGCCTCTGTAGGAGGGCCAGCGAGAAGGTCTCCTCAGCCTCCCTGCCAGCCTGGCCCCTGCCCCGCCCTCTGCCTCGCCCCTTCCCTGGAGCCCTAGCTGGCTCAGGCTCATCCTCACCACCGTGTCCCTGAGACCCTCCTGCTGGGAAGGCCTGAGCCTTAAGTGCCAGCAAGTGCCCTCCTTCTCTGTGCTGGGCACAGAAGATCCTGAACTGCAGTGTCAAATTGCAGTAATACCACACACACACACACACACACACACACACACACACACAGAGGGGGTGGGACACAGGCAGATGCAAGTGCAACCTGGTTGAAAGCACACTGTGCCTTCTATCCCGTCTCTCAGTCCCGTCCACCAGCAACCATACACCCACTCAAAGGCCCTTCACCTGGAAAGAAGCAGAACTCAGGTTGACAGACTGCACCAGGCAGCCCGGGATTCCTGCTTCAAGTTTTGGGGTGAGAGAGAGACTAGAAGAAGATCTTGCAGTGGACTCTGGAGTTGGCGATGCTGGCAGAGATGTTCCGAGACTGAAGTCCACAAGCCACAGCTCCATGGAAGAAGAACGGTGGTCAGGGAGGTGGCCTAGCACGAGGGAGAAGAGTAGGAGCTGGCTGCCTGGGTTGCTGTCACCAGTGTCACCAGCAGCACAAACACAGGAAGTACCATCGTTACATCCATTTTGCTGATGGGAAAGCCACGGTTCTGAGATATGGAGTGACTTCAATGGTCCACATTTAGTGAGAGTGAAGTCCAGATGAGCCTGAGGGCCCTGACACTCCTTGTGGCCATACCTGGGCCTCCCTGTGAGCAGGCAGAAAGCCGCACCACCTGGGCTGGCCTCCTGCAGCCTCGCCCACCTCCACTTCTCTCCAGCTAGTGACCAATGCTTCTGCCTCTAGAACAACTGACTGAGTCCTACTCACTGGCATCCTCCTGCTCCCTGCCCAAGGACCATGGCTGCACCCCTGGACACTACAGCCCCCTCTGTCCCTGGCCTCCAGCCGTGGCTTCCAGTCCACTCTGGTCTTTCTAACAGCAATGTGGTCATTCTGCCTTCTGGATGAATAAGCCCCTCACCCACACGATGACAGCAGGTACACAGGCCCTCTAGGACCTAACCACAGTTTGCCCATGGCCTTGGCCCTCCTCTTCCTGCCCCAGGCACCCACACTTTCATGGCTGCTGTTCCCTTGCTGGGAATGCTGTTCCCAGTGCAGCAGATACCTGCCTCCCAGGTCAGACTTCCCCAAATCCTCCCCAAAGCCCTCGGCACTCTCCAGCACCCCCATGTGTGCCCGCTGCCTCTGAGACACCTCCAGGTGTGCCACGACCAGCCCCATTTCTCTTGGCCCCCAGGAGGCAGTGTGGGCAGCGGTGGGGAACAACTCCTGGCAATTCCACTCCCTCCCCACTGGCTACGTGCGGGACTCGGTCCTCTGTCCTGTGCACGGTTCTGCCGACGGGCCTCACCACAGCCTGCTGAAGGTGCTGCTAGGGCTTCATTTTGGGGATGAGGAAACTAAGGCCCAGAGAGGTTGCCTCAGTTTCTCAAGGACACATGGCTCACTGAGTGATATGCTCAGGAGTGCCTGCTGTATGCTGCACATGTATTGCCTTCGTGTACCTTCTCAGCCCTCCTCCCTTTAGTGAACTCCTACCCATGCTTCAAAGCCCAATGGCTGCATGCTGCTTCCTCAAAAGGCTTTCCCCTGCCTTTCCCTCCACCAGTTAGCACCGAGTGCCTGTCACAGGCATGTGCCCTGTTGTACATGCCGGTGGGCAGGGCTCATCTCTTCTCTCCATCCTAACCCCAGCTTGTGCCCTGCACAGTGGAACAGAGCCGTGGGTGCACACCCACAGACCTTGCACGCCCTTCCTCATTTCTGGCACAAAGCCCCACCTTCCACCAGAGCTTCAGATCCCATCCTAACTGTTCCACAGCTGAGAAGGAGAAGTGACAAGCCCAGCCGGGTCACAGGAGGCCACCTGAGGTCTGGCTTGTCTGACGCTCGGGAATTACTTGTTGCCCCCAAAGTGATCTCCCTGTCTGCTGCCACACACCCCTGGAAAGTAAAAGGCCTCTCTCTGCAGCCTTGGAGAGCTGGACCCCCCCTTCTCTGTGGATTTGGGCAGTAGCTCTAGACACACCCCATCAGGGTTCCAGTCTTGCTTCTGCCTCTCATGAGCTGAGTGTCCTTGGGCAAGATGTTTCTCTCTGAACCTTTGTTGCCTCACCTAATAAATGGGGGTAAAAGAATCTCACCCATGGGATTGAGCCAGATTGGACTCTGGCACTTGGTGCTGAAGGCCTCCATCCTAACCTCGGCCTCATATGGCCTTTGGATAAATGCTTCTGTCCCGCGGTGGCCTGTGCTTGCAATGAAGCCAGATGTTATGCACAATACACATGAGAAATTCATTCAGGGAGGGTACATCACTGCATATGTGGAAACCCAGGAGCTAAAAAATGCTCCAGCTGCCCGGCCAGCCAGGACACTGATCAAGGCCCTCACGATGCAGAAAAGCATGAACTTGGTCAACATTCGGGTTGAGCGCAGCCCAGAGCACACAATGACCCATGGGCAGCCCCGTCTAATGAAGAGTGAGAACCCAGCAAACCTCAAGCAATAGGACCTCTCACAACAGGGAAATTATATTTTGCAGGAAGATGAAAACAGTTCATCTTCTGAACATGGCAACAGGAACTTCCAGAGGTAGGACGGGTCTGCCCCCAGCTGTGTTCATGGCTCAGTCCAGAGATCCTGCAAACGGGGCTTGAGTGGAAAGAATGAGGGGATTGCAGCCTCTGTTACTTCCCCTCAAGTGACACCCTGGCTTTCCCAGCTCTTTCCCTAGTACCAAGTGGTGGATGGAGCAGGGACTTTGAAGCCAATTGTCTATACGGAAGTCATGGGTGGTCACTTAATAGTGTGAAGCTGGGCAAGCTGCCTGCCTTGGGAGTCCTCAGCTTATCTCTCTCCAAAATGGGTTGAAATGGTGACTTCCTCACACTGGCCACGGAAAGGCTGAACAGGGTGTGGAGAGTCTAGGACTGGTCCATTATACCTGCCCCCCCATAGGAACAACGATAGCACATGCAGAGGGTATGCATACAAGACCCCATGTCCTTGCAACTCTGTGACATGGACACTATCAATGTGCCCATTTTAGAGATGTTGTGCAAGAGGTAGGCAAGAGGAACTATCATATATGAGCGGCAGAGTGGTGATTTTCACTTGGGTCTAACTCAGAAGTCCAGCTTCCCAACCAAATGTCAGCCTGCCTAAAAACCTACCAGCACAATAGAATTCATTTTTATTAAAAGTGTACTGGGGATGGAAGTGTAGCTCAGTGGTAGAGCCTAGCATTGATTGTGAGGCTCTGGGTTTGATCACCAGCTCTGAAAAAATACATAAGTAAAATGAACCAGATGCGGTGGTGCACTCAGGATGCTGAGAGAGGAGGCTCACAAATGGAAGGCCAGCCCTAGCACCTTAAAGAGACCTTGTCTCAAAATAAAAAGTGAAAAGGTCTGGGATGTAGTTCAGTGCCCCTGGGTTCAATTCTCAATGTGAAAAAATTAAATAAATTAAAATGTATTGTAGCATTATTGTGATGACAGTATTAGAAATCCAAGCTGACACCTGCTGAAATCTCAGCATCCTCAATCCACCATCCACACCTGTCTCTCCTTCCCGTCCATGTGTGGGTCAGTGTAAATCTTGATTTTTTTCTGCTCCATACCATTTTACACCCTCAGGGTCCCTCCAACTTTCTGTGGTTACACAGGACACCCTCACATACACATCTGGGCCCCCGAGAACCAAGACTGCCCTCAACGTCACCATCTGTATAATGTCCCTAAATAGATTATGCTAATCTATCCCAAATGGTCAGGGGTGCATCCAAGGTTAATAATGCTGAAGGAGAGCTGGCGGTGTGGTGCTGCCATGGTGACGAAGACTTCCCATGGCTGCTCGGGTTACAACTGTGCTCCACCAGGGCTGGGTTGGGCTCAGTGATTTTCTTGGCACCAGGACCACTGGGTGTTACACTGTGTCACTGCCACTTAGCACCTGTCCTGTCCAGCTGGCTGAGTCCCTCCAGGACAGGGTCTTTCCTCCCTCTCTGAGCTTCCCCCAGGGCCTGAGGGTAGGATGCTTTAAAGCATCCCCATGTCCACTCCTGTCTCCCTGCCTAATCTGTTCTCCCTGCTGGCCATGGATCTTCCCAAATTACCCTTCTGAACATCTCACAGGAAGCTGAACACCTTTCCCTGATTTCCTATCTCTTGGCACAAAGGGTTTGTGAATTGACTGGGCCACCTAAGGAAATGGACCAGATGCAGGGACTTGAGCCCTGTGCCTCTGTATTCAGAGGCCCTTGATCTGCCTGACACCCTCAGGTCAGCATACTCCACACACACCCAAGAGGCTTGGATGCAGTCACCTGGCACTGGCGCCTAGGACACCATCCAAAATCCTTTGTCTGGCATCTAAAGAAAGGAGGACAAGGAATTCACCACCCTTGGGTGCCAAATACAGCTGTCTTTCTATATCCATGGGAGATCATCCCCAAGAACCCCTGAAGATATTTCTGTGCATGCACGCACATGCACACACACACACACACACACACACACACACACACACACACAGTCCTTGATCCTGAAAGCACTAGGCCCTCTCCCACTGGCCCCTGTCTTTCCCCACAGAGGACCCCCCAACATGCACACACCAGCCAGCCCAGGCCTGTCCCTGGTGGGTGCAGTTTCTGGGCACCCATGGCTGTCAGTCCTCACCATGCTCACATGTCTCCAGATATCATGGCTTCCTGATATGCCAGCCTGTCCTCCCAGGCTGTGAGCTTCCCAAGAGAAGGACCTCTGCCCCAGTGACCTCCTGCCCAGCTCTTGGCCTGGAACTGGCACAGAGAGCACACGAGTGAGCTGTGAAGGGTGACATCCATTCACTTCCAACAATCCCGACAGGCAGGCACCAGAGAAGGGCCAGGCGTGTCCTCTGCCCAGAGGGCCAACAACACAGATTCTGCAAGTGCCTCTCCACACCCCAGCCAGTCCTCAGGTCTGACATGACCTGTGTTCCTGTCTCCATGGAGATGCAAACCCTGCTGCTCAGATTGCTTGTTTCATTAAGCTACTTTCATTCCCTCAATCTCCTTTCTTGGCAGAAGAGCTGACTAAAAGAAGGAAAAAAAGAAGAAAAAAAGGTCAGGTCAGCAAAAATTGGTTTGGAAAATTAGAAATCATCTTCTCCAGATTCCAGGGGATGGCACACTAGCACACCAGGAGGGACTCCCCAGCCAGAAAAATGCATACATGTCTTCCTGTAGTTCCTGCATGGTGGGAAATGGTGCCCACCACCACCACAGACTTGCACCGCAGCGTCTCCTGCAGTGGCCGCTCCTGGGAGAGAGCATTTCCATCCCCACCTCAGTTAGAGTCAGAGGGATCTCTGCCCAACTTCCTATTCCATTGCCCTCCTTCAAGACCGACACAGACCACCAGGCCTGGGCTGGGTGTGGAGCCTTTCTGCAGGAGAGTGTCCCTAGCAGGCCTGAGTTGCTCCCTCCCTGGGAGCATCTGGAAACCTGGGCTTTAGGTGTGATCCTGTTAACAGGGCTGGCAGGAAGGCTCCCCGTGCCTGGGCTGGGTGTGCAATGGGGTCTGGGCAGCACAGTGTGCCTTCCTTCTGGGCCTCTGGGCCTTCAGGAGGTGCTCAGCCCCAGTAAGACTCTGGGCACTGGGTCTCTACCAGCACAGCAGGTAGGCAGACCGTCACAAACATTATCAAGGGGTGAGGGGTCGATCACTGGGAGGAGACTCGAGGACTCACTTCTCTCTGGGCTTGGCCACTTGCTCTTTCTCCCTTGGGCGACTTTGCTGCAGGTCCCTTTACTGTAATAAGTCATAGCCAAGCACACAGCTACATGCTGAGTCCCTGGTTCCTCCTGGTGGATCACTGAGCCTGGGGTGGTCTTGGGGATCTCAACACAGCTCCCATCTCCATCTGCTTTCCTGATTTCCCCACTGGAGAAATGGGCCTTGCACTTCAGAGCCTGGAAGGAGCTCGACTTTACAAGGGACCGTGTGCCTTAATGGCAGTCATCAGGTTCCAGCCCCTCCTGTTTCCTTTCTGCCTCCCGGAGCCTGGGACCCACTAACGTCTCTTCTTTTTGTTCTTGCCTCGAGGGTCAGGATGAGGATAAGGTTCCATTCTTCCTGCATGAAGGAGCAGGTCACCTGGTGTGGGTCCATCCCTCTCCTTCCCTGTGGCATCCTGGCTTAGGCTACCACTTAGCGAGCCTGACACCAACATTGGAAATAAGCACAATTTCTCCTACACGCTACCTTAAGGTTTTTCCTCTGGTCATGGTTAGTGCCCTTTGGGCTACTGCTGTGGTCTGCATAGGGTTTGACTTTGTGTGGTGGAAGCAAGGACATGGGTGTGGAGATGTGGGAGCTGGAAGAAGCCTGAAGAAGTGGACACTGTGTGCAGCACTAGGTCACCTGGAGGCTCGGCCTTTGAAAGAGAGTTCAGACAGTTCATATGGAACCCTGGTTGGTTCCCATTAGAGAGTGCAGGCCCTTTCCAGCTCTCTGGCTTCCTTTCTCTCCATGGGATCTCCCTCTCCCCCACACTTCCATCATGATGGCCACCATGGTGATGTAACATAGTCCAGGGTGGCCTAGAAGGAGCAGGTGCCATGTCATTGAACTTTCAATCTCCAAACCATGAACCAAATAAATCTCTTTTCTTTTTATAAACCTAGCATTTAGGTGTTTTGTTTTAGCAGTTGAAAATGAACTATAGAGCAGTGTGAGATCCCTCCCTGTAGTGAAGTGGGTCCAACAGGATGAGAAGATGAAGATTGTCTCAGGGCCCATCCTGAGCCACATACCCTGGCTTTGCTCACAAAAGAAGCTGCCCTCTGGTTTCTCAGCTGCTTACTAGGTGAACAGAGCAGATCTTTGTCTTCCATTTAGAGTCTGTCCTTACATACAGATCTCCTTAGCAGGGTGTCCAAGGAGGAAAGATCCTGGCATGAGAAACCTCCTCCCGTCCCTGTGCATGGACTGATGCCAGTGAGGAAGGGCTGAGCCTGCATCTACATGACCCAGGCAAGTGCTCACCAACATCGCTTCTACATGACACCCAGAAGCCAAGTTCCCCCTCAAGGCCCAGATGTTCTCAGGTCAGTGGGCCTGTTTCACTGACCTCAGTTAGAACACCTTCCATCATCCCTTCTGACCTGAGAAAGACATAACAGAGGGCAATGGCCAGACCTCGGTTTTGAGGCCAGAACCCCCAGGCTTGCTTTCCGACCCTCTCTCTTCCTGGTTCTCTTATCACATCTCCATGGCCTCAGCTGTCTCACCTGGGAACTGGGATCACTGTAACTACCTTGAAGCACTGAAGTAGGAGCAAGGAGATCACTCTGTGGGAACACCAAGCACTGTGCCTGGCATGGAGCAGTAGCCCAGAGCCCAGGAGCTGGTGGGTGAAGGCAGCCTGGGGTTGAATGGCACTCTCTCTGCCCATCTCGCTGTTCTGAGGATCCCAAAGTCATGCTGAATCAGACCAGCACCCCTGATCTCACATTATAAGCACAGGTAGAGGTGGGCACTTCCTCATTTCAGTTACTTAAGGCCCTCCTCATGACTGATGGTGGAGGCCCTTGGTGGAAGCTTGCCCAGGGCATCCACCCTCTGGAGTAGCTAAGAAGCTGTGCCCACCAGGCAGAACCATGGTCTCATCCCTAGCTGATCTCTCCAGGCCTTAGATACCATTTGACTTGACTCTTTATATCCACAATCTCTGTTGGGTCCAGGTCGTCCTTCATGTTATTTGGGTATGTCAAAAATCATGAACCTTTGAGTTTGAGCAGGCACCAAAGGCTGTCATTCTGGGTCCTACTATGGATGTATGGAGGCTTCAGGCAGACACGGGACCTCCTTGCCCTGCCTCTTCTCCACCTCTCCAAGGCCCCCTGCCAGGGGAACCCCTGGATCACTCACACCCTGGCAGGGAGGGTGGACAGCAGCACTAAGAAACTGCATGACACTTACAGAGGCCTTGGCGTGCTGTATTTTTCTGGTTCACGCTGCTGGGCCCTGCCCGGTGCTGTTCCTGGAGTCATTTGTCAGAGTGCTCACACCTCACATCACACCTGTGTCAGCCTGCTGCCCTGCAGGACCATCTTCATGCAAAGCCAGAGCAAACAGCCTGCCTGGATGCACTGGAAAACAGTCTCCCAGGCCCCCCTGCTTCCTGCAGAAATAATCAATGATAATAGCAATGAGGGACATGGGGTTGGGAGATGCCAAGAAACCAAAAGGCATCTTCCAAGACCTGGATGAGGAGATGAGGCTGGACTGAGACACACCTGTGCCTGGTGACCTTGGGCAACAGCCACTCTCTCCCTGGGCCTTATCCCTTTTCTTTTGGGTAAAATGGAAATGGAATAAAAATTTTCCATTTGTAGGTTTTCTAGGGCTGCTGCAGTAATGTGCCAGCAGCTGGTGGATTAAAACAGCTGACATTGTTTTCCTCAAGGTTCGGAAGGACCAAGTCAGCAGGACCAGGCTCTCCCTGAGCCTCAGAGGAGAGGCTCTTCTTGATTCTTCCCACATGGAGTGGCCACTGGCCGTCTTTGGTATTCCTTGGCTTCTAGATGCATCCTTCCAGTCTCTGCCTTGGTCTCCACGTGACACCCTCCCTGTGTCTCTGTGTGCCCCCATCTCTCTGTCTTACCCAGATTACCTATCACATTGCAGTAGAGCAGACCCTTCTCCAATGTGGCCTTTTCTTGATGAAAGCTGCATAGACCCTTTCCCCAAATAAGGTCACGGGCCCAGTGCCAGGGGTCAGGATTTCACCATGTCTTGGGGTGCAGGCAGGGCTACTCACCCCACAACTGTTCTTATTGAATGCTATGCCACTCAATGGATTTAGGGGTTTGAGATGTCCCTGCTCACTCCTCCTCTGTTTCCTGGCTGTGTAGTGACCAAACAGATTGTTTGCCCATAACAAGCATTTCTGGTTTTGGTTAATACATTGAGAAATACAGGGGGCCCAAGATGGATCCTTGAAAGTTGAGACCGGGATGGGTGAGCCCACTGTTCCAGCATGCTGGCCATATAGCAGGTCTTGAAACCATAAGGAGGTTTGTTAGTTCACTGGTGTGTTACCAGTGCCTAGCACAGGGGAGTAGAGATGAGAGCACATAGTAGACGCTCAATAAATATTTGTTGAATGAAATATAGAAAGTACCTGACACAACTGATGACCACCATAAGCTAGAGAAGCCTCAAAAAAGAATCTACCTGCATTAAAATACCTTTTGGAAAGGTTGAGAGCCTTTTTATGTTGTGTATTTTCAATGAAGAAATAGACAGGGGGGAGATCCAAGATGGTGGACTAGAGGGAGGTTGCATTCCTTGTAGCTCTGGAACGCCGGTTTCAAGCAGAGGATATCTGTTTCTCGGTGAGGCAGTTTTTGCTGTTTATCGATACCCTGGTGTTTACCCATTTGTCTGCTGTGATGACCTGCAGTCTGCCAGCATATTGACACCTTTTTTGAGAGCAGATTACTCACTGTCAGGCATCTATCATCCACCATTTGCCTGCCTCTCACCTGTCCATTGCCTGCCTTACTCTTATCCATCACCCAATGCTCGAGGTTCACCTCCTGATCATCTGACAACAGTCAGCAAACTGATCACCAACCACCAGTGGAGCACCAGCTGCCTGTTGCTGCCTGGAAGTTCACTGTTACAGTACCTGCAGGTTTAATTACATGTGGCTGCCGCCATTTTGAGACAACAGCCAGGCCCCATAGGACCCCTGGCCAGAATGACTGAGCCCCGTCTCCAGGATCCCTCAGCCCAACCGATCACTCCCTGCCTCTGGGGCCCTCACATCGACTGACAGCTCCCTGCCACCAGGACCCCCAGACCAAATGACTGCGCCCTATCACCGGGACCCCAGACCAACTGATTGCACCAGCCTCCAGGATCCCACAACTACACCAAACACACCGGACCTCCAGGACCCCTGCCGGACCAACTGCATCCCGTCTCCAGGACCTCCAGCTGACCACGTCCACCCGTGAACAGCAGCTCCCCATTTGCCAACACATTTCGAAGCCAGAGCAGCCATCTTGGATAATCCTGGAGCTCCGATCCAAGCTCTGATCTTTGGGTGGGGCAAATCCCATCCTGTGACACCTGCTGGAGGCTTGAAGCTCATTGTCAAGTACCTCTCATGCATCAGGCTACTAAACACTGGGAGGTTTCATTAGTATATGACTGTTATACAGTAGATTTTCTTTTTTCTCCTTTCTAAAAAAATTTAAGTTTTTATTTCTTTACTTTTCTTGCTCTCTTTTCCTTTTGTTTACCTGTTCCCTCAGAGTCTCTTTCTCCCTTTTTTGCATGCTAACATCCAATTTCTTTTGATTACACTCTCACCCTTTCTATTTTCTAGAACTTCTGTATATTCTTTTCTTATCCCATTAAAAGCCACATTCTTCATCCCTCTGCATCCTCTTTGTCCTCCATTAGAAACTGCAGACCTTATTGCAAACTGTTTGTTTTACTGAAGATAATATTTGAACACATTTTGTTTATTATGACAATTTTGTTATTGTCCACAAAGGGGCTATTTGGTCTAGGATTGCATAGTGTCTGATTTGGGCACTGCTAATATTGATCTCCCCTTAAAGAAAGGGTTTTGGAAACCTATAGGGCCACTATAATCCTATAGGGGGAAATCTGCTATACCCCAGATCTGCACTGATAGAGGGGAAGATACATGAACAACATGAAAAAACAAGGGAAGAAAATGATCCAAACAAATCTAGACTCTATAGTAATAGAATCCAATAACAGTATGTTAGAAGAAATGTCAGAAAAGGACTTCAGATTATACATGATTAAGATGATTCGTGAAGCAAAAAATGAGATAAGAGAGCAAATGCAGGCAATGAATGATAATACCAATAAGCTGAAAGAGCACCTGCAGGAAGCAAAAGATCATTTCAACAAAGAGATAGAGATTCTCAAAAAAAAAAAACAAACAAATCCTTGAAATGACGGAGACAATTAACAAAATAAAAAACTCAATGGAAAGCATCACCAAAAGACTAGACCACTTGGAAGACAGAACCTCAGACAATGAAGACAAAATATTAATCTTGAAAAAGAAGTCGCCCAGAGAAGATGGTAAGAAATCATGAACAGAATCTCCAGAAATTGTGGGATATCATGAAAAGACCAAATTTAAGAATTATTGGGATTGAGGAAGGCACACAGATACAAACCAAAGGAATGAACAAACTATTCAATGAAATAATATCAGAAAATTTCCCAAACCTGAAGAATGAAATGGAAAATCAAATACAAGAGGCTTACAGAACACCAAATGCACAGAATCACAACAGATCCACTCCAAGGCACATTATAATGAAAATGCCTAACATTCAAAATAAAGATAGGATTTTGAAGGCCGTGAGAGAAAAGCATCAGATTACATATAGGGGGAGACCAATACGGAATGCAGCCGACTTCTCAACCCAGACTCTAAAAGCTAGAAGGGCCTGGAACAGCATATTTCAAGCTCTGAAAGAACATGGTTGCCAACCAAGAATCCTATACCCAGCAAAACTAATCTTCAGATTTGAAGATGAAATAAAATCCTTCCATGATAAACAAAAGTTAAAAGAATTTACAAATAGAAAGCCTGCACTACAGAATGTTCTCAACAAAATATTCCATGAGGAGGAAATAAAAAACAACAATGTAGGTCAGCAAAGGGAGGAACTACCTTAGAGAAATACCACTCAAAGGAGAAACCAAGCCAACTTAAAAACCAAAAATAAGCCAAATGACTGGGAATACAAATGATTTCTCAATAATAACCCTGAACGTTAATGGCCTAAACTCATCAATCAAAAGACATAGACTGGCAGAATGGATTAAAAAGAAAGGCCCAACAATATGCTATCTGCAAGAGACTCATCTCATAGAAAAAGACATCCACAGACAAAAGGTGAAAGGATGGGAAAAAACCTACCACGCACATGGACTCAGTAAAAAAGCGGGGGTTTCCATCATTATTTCAGATAAAGTGGACATCAAGCCAAAGTTAGTCAGAAGGGATAAAGAAGGACATTTCATACTGCTTAAGGGAACCATAAATCAGGAAGACATAACGATAGTAAATATTTATGCCCCAAACAATGGTGCATCCCTGTACATCAAACAAATCCTCAATTTCAAGAATCACATAGACCACAACACAATAATTCTGGGCGACTTTAACGCACCACTGTCACCACTAGATAGATCTTCCAAACAAAAACCAAACAAAGAAACCATAGAACTCAATAACACAATCAATAACCTAGACTTAATAGACATATATAGAATATTCCATCCATCAACAAGCGGATACACTTTCTTCTCAGCAGCACATGGAACCTTCCCAAAAATAGACCATGTGTTATGCCACAAAGCAGCCCTTAGGAAATGCAAAAAAATAGAGATACTTCCTTGTGTTCTATCAGATCATAATGGACTGAGAGTAGAAATCAATGACAAAATAAAAAAGGGAAATTACTCCAACACTTGGAGACTAAATAATATGCTATTGAATGAAACATAGATAACAAAAAACATCAGGGAGGAGATCAAAAAATTCTTAGAGGTCAATAAGAAAGATGATACAACATATCAAAATCTCTGGAACACTATGAAAGCAGTACTAAGAGGAAAATTCATTGCATGGAGCGCATTCCAGAAAAGAATGAAAAGCCAACAACTAAATGACCTAACATTATAGCTCAAAGCCCAGGAAAAAGAAGAACAGAATAACAGCAAAAGTAGTAGAAGACAGGAAATAATTAAAATCAGAGCTGAAATCAATGAAATTGAAACAAAAGAAACTATTCAAAAAATTGATAAAACAAAAAGTTGATTCTTTCAGAAAGTAAACAAAATAGACAAACCCTTAGACACACTAACAAAGAGAAGGAGAGAGAAGACTCAAATTACTAAAATACATGATGCAAAAGGAAATATCACACCACTGAGATACAGAACATAATGAGAAGCTACTTCGAAAATCTGTATTCCAACAAAATAGAAACTACCGAAGACATTGACAAATTTCTAGAGACATATGCTCCTCCCAAACTGAACCAGGAGGACATACACAATTTAAACAGATCAATATCAAGCAATGAAATAGAAGAAACCATTAAAAATCTACATCCAAGAAAAGCCTAGGACCAGATGGATTCTCAACCGAGTTCTACAAGACCTTCAAAGAAGAACTCATTCCAATACTTCTCAAAGTATTCCAGGAAATTGAAAAGGAGGGTACCCTACCGAACTCATTCTATGAAGGTAATATCACCCTCATACCCAAACCAGGAAAAGGCACATCAAGGAAAGAAAATTTTAGACCAATATCATTGATGAATATAGATGCAAAGATCCTTAACAAAATATTGGCAAACCGTATTCAAAAACATATTAAGAAAATTGTGCACCACGATCAAGTGGGTTCATTCCTGGAATGCAAGGATGGTTCAACATTCGTAAATCAATAAACGTAATCCATCATGTCAATAGACTTAAGGATAAAAATCATATGGTTATTTCAATTGAAGCAGAAAGAGCGTTTGACAAAATACAGCACCCCTTCATGCTCAAAACACTAGAAAAAATAGGTATAGGAGGAACATACCTGTACATTGTAAAGGCTATTTATGCTAAGCCCATGGCCAACATCATTCTTAATGGAGAAAAACTGAAACCATTCCCTTTAAAAATGGGAACAAGACAGGGATGTCCTCTTTCACCACTTCTATTCAACATTGTCCTCGAAACTCTAGCCAGAGCAATTAGGCAGATTACCGAAATTAAAGGGATATGAATAGGAAAAGAGGAACTTAAGCTGTCTCTATTTGTGGATGACATGATTCTATATTTAGAGGATCCAAAAAGCTCCTCCAGAAAACTTCTGGACCTCATCAGTGAATTCAGCAAAATAGCAGGCTATAAAATCAACACGCATAAATCTAAAGCATTTTTATACACAAGTGATGAAACAGCTGAAAGGGAAATGAGGAAAACAACTCCATTTGCAATAGCCTCAAAAAAAAAAAAATACTTGGGCATCAATCTAACCAAAGAGGTAAAAGATCTCTACAATGAAAACTACAAAACATTGAAGAAAGAAATAAAGGAAGACCTTAGAAGATGGAAAGATCTCCCATGTTCTTGGATAGGCAGAATTAATATTGTCAAAATGGCCATACTACCAAAAGTGCTATACAGATTCAATGTAATTCCAATTAAAATCCGAATGATGTACCTTACAGAAATAGAGCAAGCAATCATGAAATTCATCTGGAAGAATAAGAAACCCAGAATTCCTAAAGCAATCCTTAGCAGGAAGAATGAAACAGGGGGTATCGCAATACCAGAACTTCAACTATACTACAAAGCAATAGTAACAAAAACAGCATGGTATTGTCACCAAAATAGACAGGTAGATCAATAGTACAGAATAGAGGACACAGACACAAACCCAAATAAATACAATTTTCTCATAGTAGACAAAGGGGCCAAAAATATGCAATGGAGAAAAGATAGCCTCTTCAACATATGGTGCTGGGAAAACTGGAAATCCATATGCAACAGAATGAAACTAAACCCCTATCTCTCACCCTGCACAAAACTCAACTCAAAATGGATCAAGGACCTTGAAATCAGACCAGAGAACCTGCATCTTATAGAAGAAAAAGTAGTTCCAAATCTTCACCTTGTTGGCTTAGGATCAGACTTCCTTAACAGGACTCCCATAGCACAAGAAATAAAAGCAAGAATCAATAACTGGGATAGATTCAAACTAAATAGCTTTCTCTCAGCAAAGAAAACTATCAGCAATGCGAAGAGAGAGCCTACAGAGTGGGAGAATATCTTTGCCACTCATACTTCAGATAGAGCAGTAATTTCCAGAATATATAAAAAACTCAAAAAACTCTACACCAAGAATACAAATAATCCAATCATGGGCTAAGGATATGAACAGACACTTCACAGAAGAAGATGTACAAGCAATCAACAAACATATGAAAAAATGTTCACCATCTTTTGTAATAAGAGAAATGCAAATCAAAACTACACTAAGATTCCATCTCACCCCAATTAGAATGGCGATTATCAAAAAAAAAAAAAAAAAAGAATGGCGATTATCAAGAATACAAGCAACAATAGGTGTTGGAGAGGATGTGGGGAAAAAGGTACACTCATACATTGCTGGTGGTCCTGCAAATTAGTGCAGCCACTCTGGAAAGCAGTGTGGAGATTCCATAGAAACCTTGGAATGGACCTACCATTTGACCCAGCTATCCCACACCTCGGCCTATACCCAAAGGACTTAAAATCAGCATACTACAGAGATACAGCCACATCAATGTTCATAGTTGCTCAATTCACAATAGCCAGACTATGGAACCAACCTAGATGCCCTTCAATTGATGAATGGATAAAGAAACTGTGGTATATATATACAATGGAATATTACTCAGCTATAAAGAATAATAAAATTATGGCATTTGCAGGCAAATGGATGAAATTGGAGAATATCATGTTAAGTGAGATAAGCCAATCTCAAAAACCCAAAAGACTGAATGATCTCACTGATAAGCGGATGATGACACGTAATAGGGGGTGGGAGGGGCAAGAATGGAGGAAGGAGGGACTGTATAGAGCGAAAAGAGAGGTGGAAGGGGTGGGGGGGAGGAAAAATAACGGAATGAATCAAACATCTTTACTCTATGTAAATGTATGAATATGCAAATGATATGCTGTTACTCCATATACAAACAGAAACAACATGTATCCCATTTGTTTACAATAAAAATAAATTAAAAAAAAGAAATAGCCATCTCATAATGTGGGATATGTTCAACACTTTTATATCATGTAGCTACTTTTATTATCTCCATTTTCCAGCTGAGGCTGACAGAGGACCTAAATCCTTACTCAAAGGGTTTTAGGAAACAGAGACTAGAAGGCTGATTATACCTTTTTCCATCCCACATTCTAAGATCAACATGAAATTTCCCCCTTAGTCTCCAATCCTATGTAAAATCACATTTTCCTTTGTGTGATTATGTAAGTCTTATCTGTCACCCACTCTAGACTGGGGGCTCTGTATTGTTCAGGCACCTAAATTTGTTTGTCACTCAAACAAGGTGCTAATGGCAGTCATCCTCCAAGATGATCCTCAGTGAACCATGCCCTGTGCAGGTCCTGCCCCTCACTAAAAAGCTCTGACCTGGATAACCAATGGGGTATTGATGGACAGCATCTGAAGCTAGATCATAAAAACCGCAACTTCCATGAGTCCTCCCTTGGTTTGCTTGCTCTGGGGAGTTTAGCTGCCACCTAAGGACTCTTGAACAGCCCTGTGAAGAGGTCCATGCAGAGGACAGTGGACACCTCCTGCCCACAGTCATGTGAACTGCCTTCAAAGTTGATCCTCTGGCACCTGTTAAACCTTCAGATGAGACCACAGCCCCAGGCAGCACCTTGATGGCAGCCTCATGAATAATCTTGAAGCATGACCCCCCACCAAGTCACTCCTGAATTACTGATCCCCCAAAATGAGTTCATAAAAGATTTTTTTAAAAAAACTATTTGTTTTTTGTTTTAACCACTAGATTTTGAGTTAATTTGTTAAGGAGTCATGAAGAATAAATATTATGCTCAGTTTATAGTTCTTGAATGCCTAAGGAAAGCAATGAAGAAGTTGGGCTGATCCACCAGAGACAGACTGGTTGACTTTAGGCAAATATGATCTGGCCTCTCTGAGTCTTGGTTTTTGTATGTGTACAATGGAGGTGACAATCACAGTACCTCAAAGGGTGGCCACAAGAAGTCAGGGGCAAAGACAGGCAAAGGTACTTTATGTTGTGCTTGGCTGGGTCATGCTGTAATTACTGAGCTGGAATAAGCAGTTGGAAGGGGCAGCATCATGATGACTGGCTGGATGTCAGCCATGGGGTTTGGTATGTGATAAGCTCCTTGAAAGTGGTAGTCTTTTTGGTCACTGCCATCAGGCCAAAGGCTAATAGCCCAGTGTCTGCCTCAAGGAGCTCTCAGCCTTGTGAGCACAGGCAAGCAGACATTCACATTCTGCTGTGATTGGCAACACAGGGACCCATTCTGAGGTGGGAGAGAAAAGCCCACATCACTACAGAAGACAGAAGTTTTTGAAGTCACCAACCTTATCAGTCCCAATTCCAGCTTCAGGTATTCTCTGAAGAGTTGATGCCTATTTCCACTGTTCCACTCAGTTGGGAAACTAAGACATCAGTCGTGCACTGATCAAAGACCTAACCCCTGACTTATGTGCTCTGTGACATTTCACAGTTCACTTGGCTTTTCTGAGTCTCAGTTTCCTCATCTATAAAGTTGCAGTTGTCATGAGCCGTAAAACAAGATGGTCCTTGTTCCTGTGTTGAACACAAATAAATGCTTTATAAATGTCATGTGGTTACCATGAGTACAAAGACACATGGACTTCTTCCCCAAAGACTCTGTTCTCATGGAGAAGGTGGCTCCATGAAAGAGGACTCTGGGTTTTCTTTTCCACATAACCCATTTGCAGGGTCCTCTTGAACTTCAAAGAGAAGCCCACCAGGAAGCTCCAAGTGCAATGGGAGAAAGATGAGAGCTTCTTCAAGGGTTGCTGAGCATCTGTTTGGTGTCACACCAGGATGGCCAAGTCTTTGAGACCTGTTTATTCCTTGCAGATAACATCTCAAGTGGACTGCAAGAAGGGACGGTAGGACCCTCAGGGTTAGCCCACACCTTTGCAGTTGTTTAGATATCAATTCTAATGCATTTGCAGCTAGGGTGCTGGGCAAGTGATGGGTTTGAAGACACCCCATAGATTCACTTGGAAGCTTCATCTAGAGAATTGTAAATCTCTTAACAGAATGAGAGAACCTCAGCCATCATTGTCCTGCTGAAGAAAGTGTTCAGCAACTCCTCATCAATAACCCTTTAGAAGGTACCAGCAGCTCTCTCCATCTTTATACAATATGCTGGTGAATATGAATATGAGATTGAGCTTTCTGGCTAATTGGGATGGGAGTGAGAGACCAGTAGGATTGCAGAAAACAAGAATTTTCTTTTTTTAAATTTTAAAATTTGCTCTAATGAGGTTTACCTGACTGTAGAATGCATTCATACATTTTGATAGATCAGAAAACAAGGATTTTATGAGCAAAGATGGTTTGGGAAAGAATGATTTTTTTAAAAAAACGCAATGATTTTCTTAATTGTAAGATTTCCCAGACTCCACTGTATGCTCCTGTGTGTTTTGATTTTTTCTTCCCTGAGAAGGATCTTCTAAAGTGATATTTCTGTTCATATTGTGGGGCCACCAAGTATAGTTTTTGGAGCTTGTGTGAGATGAGCATTACTGGGAACACAATTTGGTGCAGGTTACCTCAGGAAATAAAGCACACAAAGTACTTGGACCAGTGCACACGGTGCCCAGGAAGTACTTAGCAAAGGTACATATTATCACATTACTCTGTGGGGGAGAGGCTTGGACTCCAGGGTCACCCCCAAATCTTCAAATCTATGATTCTAGTTCTAATGTCATCCCCCAAATGGTGAGGAGTCTTGTTACCTTGGAAGAAATGAGGAAAAAATATAGAAAACACACATCCCAGTACAGTTTCCTCAGTAATTTAAATTGAATTCTTAACAAGTAGCAAAAGTGACCTTACCTACCTTTTCATTTGCTCTCTCATGAGATCAAATAAACAGTAAAATCACACATGAGGAAAACCCTGGTCACTTGGTATGGAACAGGTGGCATCTTCTAGCAGAATCTGACTGGACCAGCATCCTCCCTAGGACACACACCAGCTATGGTTCCAGGAGAAGCAACTCTCTGCTTTGGGTGCTGGTCTTCTTTACTGTCAAACACAAACAAGAGATGACCAAGTCACCATCACACTCCATATGTGGCCCTGTGGTCAGCATATTGATAGTAAGTTGGAGGACTTGAGTGTCTGGAGGGTCAGTCAAGAAATACTTGTTTTGATGGACAGAAACCTTATGACCTTATCCAATCCCAATTGCCTCCTAATGGCCCCTCTCCCAACTACCATTGATATGTGAATTGGAGAATTACATTTCCAACACAAGCATTGCTTTCAAACCACACCAGAGTCTCATGAATTGAGAATTTATTCTCTGAGCCCATGTCGTACAGAGCAGTGTTAGGAGACCAGATGTCCTGATAAGAAGACAACTGCCATGGCTTGTACAAGTATCCCCACCCCAAAATCTCCCCCCACTAACAGGAAGGTACCACCCCACCAGGCAGAGATGTCTCTCCTGGATCCTTCCTCCCAGGTGACCAGGTGCCCTCGGTGTCTGAGAGTACAGTGCAAATTTTATGCAAGTTGATTGCAAAGGGCCACTGCAAAATCTTGCCAAAGATGAAGCATTTCATAAAGTGGATGGAAGTTTTTCTGGAGAGTGACTCTAATTATAGGCAGAGCATCTGACGGATGGCAATGTGGGAGCTTTGGACCAATTGACATGACAGGTGCTTCAAACGAGAATGATTTGAGTATTCAAGGATTAGAAGAGGCCCTTAGGGAAACTGATGAAGCCTGCTAGGATGTCTGAAAAAGTACCTTCCTTATGATCAAGCTGCGTAAACTCAAATGTGAAGGGAATATGTCCTGTTATGGTATCTTCTTAGTTGGCTCCTAAGCTCTAAGTGTTTGGCCTGGCCAATTAGGTATTTATACAAGAACACTTACTCTCAGTTTAAGCAATAATTCAGTATTCCAGATCAAGTCAAGACACAGAAAACACATATTTGAATCACAGCTGCATCTAAGACTTTGTGACTTCCTCATTTCTGATTTCCTTGGTAGATTGACTATTTTCAGCTTCCAGGAAAAACATTTTTTTGTGTTATTTCATATACTAGCCAAAAAATAATGATATTGACATCTAACTTGCATTTAGCACTTTCCACGTGCCAGGTGCTTGTTAGGAATGCCTGGCCTAGGAAGCCATTTGATCCATATGACAAACCTAGGAGAGAGATACTTTATTTAGACTGTTTTATGTGACTACAACAAAATGCCAGAGACTGGGTAATCTATAAAGAAGATAAATGTCTTTTTCTCATTTCTGCAGGCTGGGATCAAGGTGCCTGCCTCTGGGGAGGGCCTTCTTGCTGCATCACAATGTGGTCAATGGCATCATCACCAGGTCAGAAAGCAGGCTTAGGCTCTCCCGTTCTCCTCTTATGAAACCACCAACGCCATCAGGGGACACCACACTTCTGACTTCATCTAATGCTCATTACTTCCTAAAGGCCCACCTCCAATTAGCATCAATTTATGAATATGGGGGTGAGTTTTCCAATGCCTAAAATTTTGCAGGACACATTTAAACCGAAGTGCTATAATGATTCCCTGTAGCAGAAGTTCAGAGAGGTTAAGTACCAAGCAAGACCACACAGCTAATACACAATACAGTAGGATGTGAACTGAGAACATCTGGATCCAGACTCCAGGTTGCTGGTCATAACATCTTCCTGATATCAAATATTAACAACATACTCCTACACAGAAAAGGAAACTTTCAGCAGGTGTGGGGTGCACGCCCGTAATCTCAGCGGCTCAGGAGGCTGAGGTAGGAGAATGGTTTGTTCAGGGTTGGCCCCAGCAACTTAGCGAATCCCTAAGCTACTCAGTGAGACCCTGTCTCTAAAATAAAAATAAAAAGGGCTGGGGATGTGGCTCAGTGTTTAAGTGCCCCTGGGTTCAATCCATGGTACCAAAATAAAGAAATAAATAAAATAACCAAATAAACAAACTTCCAGAGAGGATCAATTCACACTGCCCCTCTGCTGAGTCTCTACCTTCAATCATGGGTGATCCATGGCTGCCCCAGACTTGGCTTCCTCTCTCCATTTCTGAGGAAATGCCCAGTGACGTCACACCACCTTGACGTCTCAGAGCAGTTAGAATTGCTTTGCTGTTTGACTTGGGTTTTTCCTGAAAGAGTATCGCAGCAATCCTAACCTTTTCCTTTCTGTGCTCTGTCAATAAACCACTGCTTTTGCTACTTTTTATAGAAATCCAATCGAAAATGTGTCCTTTAAAATTGAATCACCCAGGTGGCCCAGACTGCAAACCTCTGTCACTCACCTCCCATCAGCCCAAGGTGCTGGGCCAGGTGATGAGACTGCTCCTCCTCTGTCCATAGAAATCCTCCCACATCTCTGCCTCCATCTCTGGAGGAGCTCCAAGAGCTCTTTGACCCCTGCCTGTGGGTCTCCAGCCCCTGCCTCCCAGAGTCACTGCCAAACACAGCTTCCAGAGCCTGGCCCAGAGCAGGAGGGAGAGAGGGGTGGCACCGAAGAGCAGAGGAGCCGCCCAGGAGTGGAGGCTACTGCCTTCCTGCTCTGCTGGGGGAGGAGGATGCATGTGGGTGGCCTCTCAGGGAGGAGGAGGCTGAGAGCCAGGGAGCAGGAAACCCAAAGACCTGTCCTGGCAGCCGGGGCCAGGCAGGCCACCTGGGCAGCAGTGGGTCAGGGGCCACTGGGGATTCTGATGGGCCTGGGTTGCAGTGCACAGTGTTGAGACACTGAGGGTTCTGAGCAAGCTCCTTGGCAGCCTCCGTGTCCTCCTGTGTCACTGCCTCGGGTACATCAAGCCCAGGGACAGCAGGTTGGCCACATGTGCAGTGGGATCTTCTGCACTGCTCTCCCCAGGCAGGGTCTTGACCTGCTCTCCTTCAGCTGACAGTGTGGTCATGGGTACAGCATTAGTTCCAGCCTCATCATTGATGAGACGCAGTGACCATACCTACAGTGCCATTGAGGAGACTCCCTGAGACAGTGTCTTTTGATTGTTGAACTGTTCCTTCCAGGAGCGGTGGCAAACTCCTCTCTGTTCAGTTACTCAGGAGGCTGAGGTTGGAGGACACTAGTTCTACACTGGCCTCAGCAAAGGAGAGAGGCCCTCCTCAATTGAGCAGAGGCCCATTCTCCAAACAGTGAACAAACAGGGCCAGGAGGGGCCGTGGTTAAGCACATTTGGGTTCCATCCCTGGGACCCAGAAGAACACAGAACAGAAGAAGCAAACACAGTGTTTTCTTCTTGGGAAAGAAGCTCTTTCATGGTCTCAGAGAGGAGTGGAGAAATCCTACTTCTGACTCTTTGTTGGGGAGCGTGGGACTTGGTTCCAGCTCTGAATCTTTAGTTAGTGACTAATTGACCTGCGAGAAGTTACTTGCACTGAGCCTCAATATGAGGATGAGAAAATAGGAAGCTGCCTCATGTGCTGAGTTGCCAGGTCTGAGGCGGGTGGAGGCTCAGGACCTGGCACAGGAAGATGAAATGGCCAGGAGGGCAGGGACGTTCCCTCGGTCCCTGTTGGACTCAGAATGGAGTGTGGCCTGTCGTCCTTGCTCCCTCCTCTCTGTGACTGCCTCATCTGTATGTTTGTGAGTGACCAGCCTGTGACCCCAGCATTAGAGGCTCCCCAGGTGATACAGGTGAGTGACGACCCACACACCTGGGGACAAGCTCAGAGCAGATGGCAGAAGGACCCTGCAAGACATGTGGGCAGCTAGGGAGGCCCTGCAAGCTCCAATGGCTCATCCAGTGTCACACAGAGAGCCCAAGGAAGGGAAGGGTCTGAACCCATCTGTCTCCCCCTCCTGGGAAGCTGCTCCCCAGGCCTTTGCTGAGCACAGAGGGAGGGTGTGTGCGTCGGCCACTCTCACTTGTGTCACAGGCCAGGGGAGCGGGTGACTCCAAGATGGCTCCCGTTTTGTGAGGAAGTGCCTCAGGTAAGGGGACCCCAGGAAGTGACCTCACTTCCTGGCAATGGAACAAAGAGAATTTGGAACCCTGGTAGCCAGGCACCTAGAGACCGGGCATAGCCCAGTCTGTTCAGTTGTGTGGAGAGAGCGATCCAGAGCCATGAGCTCTTGCTGTCTCCTGACGGATGGCTGCACAGGCCTCAGGAAGGCCCTGAGCAGGGGCCTGTCCCGAATGTGGAGGCGCTGGGTCAGTTTCTGGCCCCCTCCCATCTGGCGAAGGTTTAGGAGGAACTGGAGAATGAGACACAGCAGCCCAGAGCAGGTGAGCTTAGGGTAACCCCCACTCTGATCCTGTCTTGGAGACCACAGTCCTTCACAACTGTGTGTGTGTGTGTGTGTGTGTGTGTGTGTGTGTGTGTGTGAGAGAGAGAGAGAGAGAGAGAGAGAGAGAGAGAGAGAGAGAGAGAATAGGATACAAAGAGAGCAGAACCTCTTTGGATCTCACTTGATGATCTGCCAGCATCGTTTGCAGGTTGCCACTGTTTCCATGTTGAAGTGTCCCCTTTCATGCCCACACTATGAGGAACAGAGCAAAGCTGCGCCAGGGGACCTGTGCAGGCTGGTGCAGACATTCAAGGTGCTAGTGGTGGAGGACATCATCAATGACGTGCAGAGGGGCAACGAGGCCTTCGTCCACAAATTCCTGATCACCTACCAGAGTCTGACCAGCACCCACAAGCTGATGGAGCAGCTGTGCAGAATGTGCGCCCCTTTTCCCAGCCCAGGGACCCACCCCCTCCAGCATGTGTGGGAGGCCAGGCATCACTGAACCCCATCACTGTGGAAGGAGGGGCCACAAGGACCACCCTGCCTGGGTGTGTGCAGGACCAAGGAGAAGGAGCCCTGGCAGGTTGGCCTCAGGCTGGGGCCCAGGGCTCTGAGCTTCTCCCTGGGCCTGTCCTCAAGCTCTGAGGCCTCAGGAAAGCAACTTCCACATTTGGGAAGTAAAGGAAAGTGTGGATCACTTCTGGAAGGGTCCCTCATCACCACGGAGCCAGACAGGGACCCCTGGGATGCATGTGGGGTCCTGGGCCTGGAGACAGAGAGGCAGGGGGTGGTGGGTCCATTCACCTCTCAAGGTAGCCTGTCACTCAGGAGGAGGGAGACACACCTCCCGGCACTCGTGTGCCCCTACTCTCAGGAAGCTGGTCAATCCCACCAGGCACCTAGGAGGTAAGGGGCCTGGGTTGTAAGAGGTGACACCTGCTTGGCCTTCTCTAGGGATGGAGACCTCAGGGCACAAGAGGAGGAGGAGCAGCTTAAAGTGAAGAAGTGAGTGGTCTTTAGTCTTAGACGGAGGGTCCCCTTCTCCAGACGGGGCACTTGGGAGGCTGGTGTAGAGGAGGCTGGGCAAAGCCAGGTCCACCCTGCTGTGACTCCCAGCAGAGGGCTTTGCCTGTAGCAGGACACAGAGGGGAGGGTCAGGGATCCAAGGAGCAGAGGATTGGCCAGGGTCCCAGGGCCAGGCCCCGTGAGGACCCCTCCAACACGGCTGATCCTGCCAGAGCACCCACACTCTCCCGCATGGAGACTGGACAGAAACTGGGGACCACCGGCCACACACTTCACTCAGGATCGCCCACCTTGCCCTGTTGCCTGGGGGCTGCCAAGCCATGCTGAGGGAAGCCCACCATGCAGGGGGCCTTGGGAGGGTCCAGCCTGAGGCACCAGGTGCTGATGGCTGCCTGCCCACTCCCACCTCCACAGCACCCTCTGCTCCATCATCCAAACGCTGCTGTGTACAAATCCTGAAGACTTCCTGGGGGCCCCAGGTCTGAAAACCCTGAGGTGTCTCGACACCTTCCTGAAGGTCACCATGCCTGGGACGGAGCTAAGCCTCCATGTGCACGGACTCCTGACACAGCTGGAGCACCCCAATCCCAGTGAGTCTGGGCCTGTGACAAGGACACTGGGGTGGATGATGGTGTGAGGAAACCTTGTGCTGTCCCCACAGGAACTGGTTTTTGGTTCTGAGCCACACAAGCCTGGTGGCCCTGGTCTGAGAAGACACCTGCTGTGGGAGAGGAGCTGCATTACTCTAAGGGCATGTGCTGGCAGCAAGCAGAAAATGCCCAGGGCAAGGCGGTCATGTTGGGCTCTTTCCTTCTGCAGCTGCAGTACCACCAGAAGTGCCTCCAGCAGAACAGCCCAGTTTCCGGTGACACAGCTCATGGCCATACCCGCTGAGCTGGGGGGTGGTGCACCATCCAAACTGGAGAACAGTTCCACCAGCGCACCATCAGCAGAGGGAGTGCCAGGGCCTCCAGAGGACACCGGGACACCTGGGGCCCAGGAGGCAGCTCAGCCGCCAGCCACCAGCCCAGAGGACGTTCACCCCTGCTTTCCTGGGGCTGTGGAGGGCAAGACCCGTGTCCACCTGTCTTGGAATGGAGTCTCCTCCCTCTCTGGTGGCAGCAGTTGCAGACAACAAGAAGCTAGAGGGGGAAGGTTCAGGAGGAGCCAAGGCAAAGCCCACTCCACTCCTTCCTTGTTCCCAACAGAAGATGTCTCTCTACATTGTCACAGCTATCCATAGGTGTGTGTCATGGTGACCTGCACTCACACAGCCAGGTCTGAAGGAGCCATTCCCTCATCTTTGATAGCACCAGGTCACCAGAGGTGGACGTTTGCCCAGCTGATGACAGAGCACTCCTTCCCACCTGTGTCCACCTCCCCTCAGAGGCTGACATCGGTTCGTTTTCACTGATACCTTTCCTCCCCTTTGAATGTCCCTTTACTCTGCTGCAGTGGACAGGGTGGACCCCTGCCTGGTGGTCGAGGCCCTGCCCTCTCCCCTCCAGCCTCCAGGCCCCCAACCTTGCCTGTGAAGACAACCCCACTCAGACGCAGGTCACACCTTCTGATTTTTGCAACTCCATGGCTAACAACCTTCAGAGCTTTGATCCTCCTGAGAGCCGTGCTCACTGATGGTGGTTCCAGGGTGGCCAGCTACTGAACCCACCTCCCCTCCTCCAGCAGTGCACTGCGGGCCTGTCCTGGAGTGAGCCCTGTCCCCATCTGTGGTCCCTGGAAGGGTTAGTTCTCCACAGTCCTTCCTCACCTGCCTTCTTTTTCAGAGATGAACTGGGGACTCTCAGAACGTTTCCCCTCTATAGGTCACAGCTTCAAGCCCACCTTGATGACAGCAGCAGCCACTGGTGTCCGCCTGGACTGCAGTGCGTGCACAGTGACGTGGAATCCAGTTTCACAATGATATGTTTTCCTGTAGGAAACGGGCATGTTTCTTTATATATTAGTGTTTGGGTTATTTCTTCCAAATAGATTTTAGGATTCTAATGTAGGCTGTATTTCTTTCTTACAAATAGATTAATAATGTACTATTCCTATTTATAAATTTTTTTGGTATTAATAAGTTGTTGCCAATTTTGTTGTAAATGAGAAATTTTTCATAGTTTAAAAGAGACACAGGGTTAGAGAAAGCTACTGATTGTTGCACATTTGCCTTCTTTGAATCTACAAAACAAAAATTCTTTCTCATAATAAGCAGTGGGCAGGTTTCCGAGTTATAAAATTATACCACCTAGGAAGAAAGGGCCAGCGGCCTTCTGCTCCCTCACTGTGACCCCAGAGCTATGTGTGTGGACAGGGCCCAGTGAGCTGGCCTTTGCCCTCCAGGATGGAGTGACAGGCCACATGGGCACTCAGCCCATGTCTGCCCCAAGCTTTGGCAAATGTGCTTCACATGTTTTAACAGTTTCCTTCTATTGCTATTGGACTCAGTGTGTTTTTGTTTGGGATGAATAAACATCAGTCTGTGAAGCTCTCCTCACCCCTCCTTTGTGGATTTATTATAAAATGTGTCTTTCCCAAAATGAAGCCCCAGCCCGCCTGCAGCCTGAGGAGCACAGGGCACCCTGTGCAGTCCCCACTCCCAGCCCTGTGGGACAGGCCTGCTGGAACCTGGAAACCCTCTTCCCTGCCTCACCCGTGAGCAAGCATCCCTCTCAGCCCAGCCTGGCCAGCTCTCCACACTTAGTCTGGCGAAGTCCCTCCTGGGGCTCGTCTCCCCAGGTCACCCCATGGTCTTCCCGTTTGCACAGGCTGAATCCTGCTGAGGAGGTGGTGTCCCTGAGGGCAGTCACCTCCTCTGGCTACTGGCCATGGAGGGAGCGGTGTGCCCCTCAGTCCAGCCACATGTCCCGCGGATGCTTCTAGCATGGCTGCAGGCTGCGTCCTGCACCTGGCTCTGGTGCCTATGAGGCTCCAGGATTTGTTCCTGAAATTCACGCTTAGGTCTTTGCCCATCCTCACCCACAGTGGGCTCTCTCCCGGGCACCCCTGCAGACTTAAGGGCTCCTTCGCCTGCTGACTGGTGGGTCCCGCTGGCCTGCAGCTGCCTGCTGACCTCAGTGCTCAAAGTCCCAGTGGATGGTGCCTCTCTGGACAGTGGTCTCCACCAGCCCTGGACTCATCTGCCCGGCCCCCTTCTCACTCTGAGGGTGTTCCCCCACCTCTTTATGGCAACACTGCTGATGGACATGGTGTCCAGTTCACCCTCCTCTCCCCTTCCGCCGGGCGCTGTGAGGTGCCTAATGACCTCAGACCTGTACCCTATCCAGCAGGAAAGGACGTTCCCCTGAGGTCCTCCACAGGTTGTGCGGGTTCTGAGTCTCTCCCTGGGACCTTACCACCAGCACCCATTCGTGTGTCTGTTGTCACGCTTCCATAGGGGCAGCAGGCAGGGTGGGCACCCCAGCTGGGGCCAACACTCCGTCCGGTGAGGTCCACAGCCTGCACTCCAGTTTAGTGCTGCCTCTGCTGCCACTAGGAGCACCCTGGCTCAGGGACAGCAGCGTGACCACCACTCTCCAGTGTGGAAGGGGAATCCTTGGCCATCATCCTTTACAGTACATTGCAGACCCCTGACCTTCTACACGTGGATATGGGTTTAGAATCATCTTGTGAGGGTCCCAAAAAGAGACCGTGCAGTGACAATGTGCTGTATGTTCAGGTCCATCTAGCCTGGGGTGACCGCTGTGAAGTGTCTGCCCAGTCTGAGGGGATCCTCTGCCTGGCTGTCACAGTGGGGACACAGACAACCCCTCCGGAAGGAGATCTGATTGAGCCAGGGCTGCCAACCACAGTCCGAGCCTCGGCTTCCCATTAGCAGATGGCTAACCCTAACCCTCTCCAGCCATTGTGAAGAAGAAGCAGGACCCAGTGTGCACTGCAGACCCAGGCCTCTCACCAGCTTCGTGTGGAAGCACCTGACTGGGTGCTGCCGGGGGGCCTGAGGCTGCCCTCTGCTGAGCAGAAAACCCAGTGCCAAGAGCCTTTTCTCCTCACCAGCCCTGGAGTGATGGCCCCTTCCCCTCGGTCCAGGTCTGCTCTGCTGGGCTTGCAGCCTGGGAGGGGCAGCACCTGCTTCCAACAGACACCTGGGTAGGCCCTGGCAGCTGCAGGTTCCAGGCAGCCAAGGCACTCTGCAGACTGTGCAGCTAAGGGCAGTGAGCCACCACGGTGCGATGGCTCCACACAGTGCAGGCCCTGTGTGGGCGGCTCCCTCATCCCTCTCCACATCTGCTGAAGGTTCTACAGCGCCATGCTTCAAGGGACCCGGAAGGCGACTCCCGCACTTGAGCTCTGAGCATTACCCAGTCCAGCTTCTGGGCACATCCAGCCTTCCAGCACCTGTGGAAGCCCTACTGGGTTGTGATGCAAATTTTTTCATTGCAATAAAATTATTAATTAGTAATAAAATTTCATGCCAAGCAGGGTACAGTGGCACATGCCTCCAGTCACAGCAGCTTGGTAGGCTGAGGCAGTAGGATCATGAGTTCAAAGCCAGCCTCAGCAAAAGTGAGGTGCTAAGCAACTCAGTGAGACCCTGTCTCTAAATAAAGTACAAAATAGGCCTGGGATGCAGCTCAGTGGTTAAGCACCCCTGAGTTCAATCCATGGTACCAAAAAGAAAAACAAAAAAGAGAAGAAAAATTTCATGTTGACTCATGGAAAGTGGCAAGTCAAACCTTGTGCCAGGCTGTGCCACCCTCTGCATTGTGTAGCTGCAGATGAAGTTCCCAGCAGAGCAGGAAGGTCCTGTTGGGGAGGACACACACACACACACACACATACAGGCCACCCTGGAGAAGGTGACATAGAAGCTCCTGGGAATGAGGCCCAGGAAGGACACTGAGGATGCTGGGTACTCAGAGGAGGTTGTCTTCCCTGGGGCAGTGCCCCTGAGGGTTAGGGATGGAAGATCCATGGTCAGGCAGAGCGGAGTCTCTGAAAATTTTATCCCATTTGGACCTCACATTCCTCAGGTCTGAAATGGACTAGCAGCCCACTCCCAGGGTGGTAGGAACACAAACTGAATGTGGCAGCCTGTGAGCCCCCTGCCTGCCTTGTTCTAAAGTAAGGGCAACAGTCGTTCATCTGTGGAAGACACAAGGCAAAACTGGACTGGCGGAGGGGGTCACGTTCAAGAAGCATGTTCATCTCTTCCAGAGTCTAATGCAGGCTGGGTAGAGGCTAAGTGGTAGAGCGCTTGCCCAGCCTGTGTGAGGCCCTGGGTTCCATCCTCAGCACCATAGAAAAAAGTAAGTAAATAAACAAATAAATAAATGAATAAGATAAAGTATCGTGAACCCAGAGGTGCTTCACATTGAGCTGCTTCTCCACAGTTGGCGTGTTTCTTTTGAGAGGATCTCAATGATTTTCCAAGGCTGTCTTTAAATGTGAATCCCTGCCTGACTCCTCAAGATGCTGCAAGGCAGGTCTGTGCGTAGGCCCAGCTATGTGGAACTCTTCACAGGACTCGAAACTGGGCCTCAACCTTTGGGATGGACTCTCAGTGAGGGTCACTGTTCAAAGTGATTCATGCACGTTAGATGCTGGGAAGGTCCTGGGAACACACCCACTGTAGTCACCATGAGCCAGGGAGTGTCTTCAGGACTAGGCCTTTGAGGTCCACCCTTTAAAAGGCCCTGGGATTGTCGGACTCAGAGTCCCAGGTGCAGCCTGCCTGACTGGAGGCAGGTGCTGTGGGAATGGCCCACTCCTGCCTGCTACTGCACGGCTCTGTTTGGACGCTCAGCATGTGAGGGATCCTACCAGATGACACCCTGACACGTGGCCTCAAAAAAGACAGCACACACTGTGATGGGCTGACAGATCTGACTTCATGAGAATGTTATAGGCCAGACTCTAAGGGAAATGACTAAACAGACTCTGTTTTGCTCTGAGACTCCATGTTAGGTAGGAAATAAGCTTCTCCCATGGGAACACCCCACCTCTGTGCCCATCATCAGTTACTTGGTGTGACATGTTTAATAATGTACAATGGCAACTCCTATGTAGTAAAAATTGCTCTCTTTTGATTCCTATTGCTCCTAAACAATGTATCATGTGAACAGGGACTGTGTGGATGTTAGCATCCATTCTTTAGTTTGTATCTAGATAAGGGTCATTTTGACCCACTTCCCCCTGAGTCAATGATCTCATGATGTTAATGTGTAATTTCTAATCATAGCAACAGACACTTATGATCGATGTGATTTTTGGTATAAGAACCCCTACAACCCTATTGTCGGGGTTGTTCTCCCAATAGCCATTTCTGGGGGCATTGTGTGAGACAGTCAGCCGGCCAGCTTAGTAGACTCTCAAATTTGGACTTCTCAGTGGTGATCGGTCTGTTCTTAATTTGTGCCCCATAACATTTGGAGGCCCCAGCGAGATCCTCACTGCCTGGTGGGCAACCACCGCTCACCACTGACCTGGAAACTCCTGT